>NC_092785.1:2161734-2254790 GCF_047496795.1 Chiloscyllium punctatum
CGCACTGTCGGAGGGTCAGTGCTGAGGGAGTGGGCACTGTCGGAGGGTCAGTGCTGAGGGAGTGGGCCCTGTCGGAGGGTCAGTGCTGAGGGAGTGGGCACTGTCGGAGGGTCAATGCTGAGGGAGTGGGCACTGTCGGAGGGTCAGTGCTGAGGGAGTGCCGCACTGTCGGAGGGTCAGTGCTGAGGGAGTGGGCACTGTCGGAGGGTCAGTGCTGAGGGAGTGGGCACTATCGGAGGGTCAGTGCTGAGGGAGTGGACACTGTCAGAGGGTCAGTGCTGAGGGAGTGGGCACTGTCGGAGGGTCAGTGCTGAGGGAGTGCTGCTCTGTCGGAGGGTCAGTGCTGAGGGAGTGCTGCTCTGTCGGAGGGTCAGTGCTGAGGGAGTGCTGCACTGTCGGAGGGTCAGTGCTGAGGGAGTGGGCACTGTCGGAGGGTCAGTGCTGAGGGAGTGGGCACTATCGGAGGGTCAGTGCTGAGGGAGTGGACACTGTCGGAGGGTCAGTGCTGAGGGAGTGGACACTGTCGGAGGGTCAGTGCTGAGGGAGTGGGCACTGTCGGAGGGTCAGTGCTGAGGGAGTGCCGCATTGTCGGATGGTCAGTGCTGAGGGAGTGCTGCACTATCGGAGGGTCAGTGCTGTGGGAGTGGGCACTGTCGGAGGGTCAGTGCTGAGGGAGTGCCGCACTGTCGGAGGGTCAGTGCTGAGGGAGTGCCGTACTGTCGGAGGGTCAGTGCTGAGGGAGTGCCGCACTGTCGGAGGGTCAGTGCTGAGGGAGTGGGCACTGTCGGGAGGGTCAGTGCTGAGGGAGTGCCGCACTGTCGGAGGGTCAGTGCTGAGGGAGTTCCGCACTGTCGGAGGGTCAGTGCTGAGGGAGTGGGCACTGTCGGTAGGGTCAGTGCTGAGGGAGTGCCGCACTGTCGGAGGGTCAGTGCTGATGGAGTGCCGCACTGTCGGAGGGTCAGTGCTGAGGGAGTGGGCACTGTCGGAGGGTCAGTGCTGAGGGAGTGGGCCCTGTCGGAGGGTCAGTGCTGAGGGAGTGGGCACTGTCGGAGGGTCAGTGCTGAGGGAGTGGGCACTGTCGGAGGGTCAGTGCTGAGGGAGTGCCGCACTGTCGGAGGGTCAGTGCTGAGGGAGTGGGCACTGTCGGAGTGTCAGTGCTGAGGGAGTGCTGCTCTGTCGGAGGGTCAGTGCTGAGGGAGTGCTGCACTGTCGGAGGGTCAGTGCTGAGGGAGCGCTGCACTGTCGGAGGGTCAGTGCTGAGGGAGTGGGCACTGTCGGAGGGTCAGTGCTGAGGGAGTGGGCACTATCGGAGGGTCAGTGCTGAGGGAGTGGACACTGTCGGAGGGTCAGTGCTGAGGGAGTGGACACTGTCGGAGGGTCAGTGCTGAGGGAGTGGGCACTGTCGGAGGGTCAGTGCTGAGGGAGTGCCGCATTGTCGGATGGTCAGAGCTGAGGGAGTGGGCACTGTCTGAGGGTCAGTGCTGAGGGAGTGCTGCACTGTCAGAGTGTCAGTGCTGAGGGAGTGCTGCACTGTCAGAGGATCAGTGCTGAGGGAGTGCTGCACTGTCGGAGGGTCAGTGCTGAGGGAGTGCTGCACTATCGGAGGGTCAGTGCTGTGGGAGTGGGCACTGTCGGAGGGTCAGTGCTGAGGGAGTGCCGCACTGTCGGAGGGTCAGTGCTGAGGGAGTGCCGCACTGTCGGAGGGTCAGTGCTGAGGGAGTGCCGCACTGTCGGAGGGTCAGTGCTGAGGGAGTGGGCACTGTCGGGAGGGTCAGTGCTGAGGGAGTGCCGCACTGTCGGAGGGTCAGTGCTGAGGGAGTTCCGCACTGTCGGAGGGTCAGTGCTGAGGGAGTGGGCACTGTGGGTAGGGTCAGTGCTGAGGGAGTGCCGCACTGTCGGAGGGTCAGTGCTGATGGAGTGCCGCACTGTCGGAGGGTCAGTGCTGAGGGAGTGGGCACTGTCGGGAGGGTCAGTGCTGAGGGAGTGCCGCACTGTCGGAGGGTCAGTGCTGAGGGAGTGCCGCACTGTCGGAGGGTCAGTGCTGAGGGAGTGGGCACTGTCGGGAGGGTCAGTGCTGAGGGAGTGCCGCACTGTCGGAGGGTCAGTGCTGAGGGAGTGCCGCACTGTCGGAGGGTCAGTGCTGAGGGAGTGCCGCACTGTCGGAGGGTCAGTGCTGAGGGAGTGGGCACTGTCGGAGGGTCAGTACTGAGGGAGTGCCGCACTGTCAGAGGGTCAGTGCTGAGAGAGTGGGCACTGTCGGAGGGTCAGTGCTGAGGGAGTGCCGCACTGTCAGAGGGTCAGTGCTGAGGGAGTGGGCACTGTCGGAGGGTCAGTGCTGAGGGAGTGGGCACTGTCGGAGGGTCAGTGCTGAGGGAGTGGGCACTGTCGGAGGGTCAGTGCTGAGGGAGTGGGCCCTGTCGGAGGGTCAGTGCTGAGGGAGTGGGCCCTGTCGGAGGGTCAGTGCTGAGGGAGTGGACACTGTCGGAGGGTCAGTGCTGAGGGAGTGGGCACTGTCGGAGGGTCAGTGCTGAGGGAGTGGGCACTGTCGGAGGGTCAGTGCTGAGGGAGTGGGCACTGTCGGAGGGTCAGTGCTGAGGGAGTGGGCACTGTCGGAGGGTCAGTGCTCAGGGAGTGCCGCACTGTCGGAGGGTCAGTGCTGAGGGAGTGGGCCCTGTCGGAGGGTCAGTGCTGAGGGAGTGGGCCCTGTCGGAGGTTCCAGGATCCATTGAAGGGAGAGTGAGCGACTGGGATACTGGCAGCAGTACCTGGGGAAGTGGGGGGTAGCAGGAATCCCATCAGACATACTCTGAAATGTGAAACTGAAATGGATTTTGGAACCAGTTCCCCACACCCAGAGAGTTTCAATTGGAATCCCACTGGGAATTCCTTTGGGAGATACTGGGGCAGTGTTGATCAGTTCTGCTGTTATCTGCTTACCCACACACAGCAATGACGCTGCATTCCTCTGCTACATCTGTCCCTTTTGTAGAACACAAACATGTCTTTTCCCGCTGTAATCACTTGCTGTTGCTGCAGAGTCATGTTCATAATTCACCCAAAGAGGCACGCCCTGCTCCCTCACAGTGCAGCCACTCCCCGACCTCCCAGCACACTGATCAGGTCTCAGCTGAAGTTTGCTCGACTTGAATTGAATTGATTGTCCCGTGTACCGAGACACAGTGAACAGCTTTGTCTTGTGAGCAAGACAGTCAGATCCCAGAGTTAACTAGCAATAATAGTAAATATCAGGTACAAAAGCTGCAGAAACAAAAATACAAGTACAGCTGAATGTTAAGAGTTTGAAAGTCTATTCAGTATTCTAACAACAGTCGGGTAGAAACGGTTGTGAAACCGGCTGGTGCGTGTGTTCAGGCTTCTGTACCCTCTCCCCCGATGGTAGAGGGGGTAGAAAAACATTACCAGGGTGGGATGGATCTTTGAGAATGCTGGCGGCCTTTCCCTGACAGCGGGGCCTGGTAGATGGATTCTATCGATGGAGGTTGGCCTTTGTGATTGTCCAGGCCGAGTTCATCACTCTCTGTAACCGTCTCCGATCTTGAATGGTACAGTTACCATACCAGGTAGTGATACATCCAGACAGAATGCTCTCGATGGGGCACCTATAAAAGTTGGTAAGGGTATTCAATGCCATGTCAAATTGCCTGAGGAAGAAGAGATGTTGGCCCTTTGTAATCAGTGCGTCCACATGAAGAGTCCAAGAAAAGCTGGTTGTGGATGACCACTCCCAGGAGCTTAACACTCTCCACTTGTTCCCCCTCTGTGCTGTTAATGTGTGTGGGGGCTTGAGTAACATCCCACCGAAAGTCAATAATGAGTTCCTTGGTTTTGACGGTATGGAGAGCTAGGTTGTTCTCAGTACACCATGTTTCTAGGTCTTCCACCTCCCATCTGTAGTCTGTTTCATCGCCATCTGAGATTTGACTGACTATGGTGGTGTCATCAGCGAACTTATAAATGGCATTGGTCTGGTATTTGGCGACACAGTCATGGGTATACAGTGAGTACAGTAGGGGGCTGAGTACACACCCCGGGGGCCTCCAGTGTTGAGTGTTAGTGAGGATGCAATATTGTCCCTAATCTTCACTGATTGTGGCCTGTGGGTCAAGAAACTGAGGATCCAGTTGCAGAGAGTGGGGCTTAGTACGCGATCACTAAGTTTAGTAATCAGTCTCAAGGGGATAATGGTGCTGAAGGCTGAACTGTAGTCAATGAGTAAGGATCCTTATGTAGCTGTTCTTGGTGTTAAGATGTCCTCAGGAGGAGTGAAGGGTACCTGACATGGATCTGTCGGTCTGATTCGCAAATTGGAGTGGGTCAAGAGTAGTGGGGAGGCTGGAGTTGATTACTGCCATGACCAGCCTTTCAAAGCACTTCCTGCCCACCGAGGTTAGGGTCACCGAGCGATGGTCATTGAGACAGGCTGCATGAGCCTCCTTAGACACAGAGATGATGTTGACCCTCTTGGAACAGGCAGGGACAGTGACATTTTGCTGGGAGAGGTTGGAGATGCTCGAGAAGACCTCTACCAGTTGATCGGCACATGCTCTGAGTGCACAGCCTGGTATTCCATCTGGTCCCTTCACTTTCCTTGGATTCACACGAAGGAAAACTGATCTGCCATCGGATACAGTTACTGCCGGATTTGTCACTCAGTCCCCAAACTGTCTGGCTCTCTCCCACCCAGGAGACAGTGAGGTCTGCAGACACTGGAGCTCAGAGCCGAGAGGGTGTTGCTGGGAAAAGCACAGCAGGTCAGGCAGCATCCGAGGAGCAGGAAAATCGACGTTTCGGGCAGGAATTCCCGTTGAAGGGCTCCAGCCGGACACGTCGATTTTCCTGCTCCTTGTATGCTTCCTGACCCGCTGAGCTTTTCCAGCAACACCCTCTCAACTCTCTCCCATCCAGCCAACCGAATATCACCCAATGCACTGCACCAGGAAATAGGGTAACACCCCAACAACTCATTGTACCCCCTTGTCAGGGCAAGCACTGGTGGATGGACAGTCAGAGATCTAGGGGAATGGTCTTCAATGCAAGGTCTAGGGGTCTTGGAGAGATGCTCTTTGATGGGAGTCAGATCTACAGGGAAATGGGGAATTCATCAAGATAATGTCAAAGGGATTCTGGAAATCCTCTGATGTTTCAGTGGGGGAGTTTTTGGGGGCTTTGTGACCGTAACTCTATCGGATTTCGAGCAGTCAGAGACAGGAGTGACCCTCGGGTGAGGGCATCGAATTGGGAAAGGGCCAATTACACCCGACTTGGACAGGAACTGGGCAATGTGGATTGGGAGCAGTTACTGGATGGTGTGGGAGGCTTTTCAAGACCAGCTGATTAAAGTGCAGGATGTGCATTGTCCCTGCAAAACTGTAGGATAGGGACGGCAGGGTTCAGGAACCACGGACATCAGGGGAAAATTGTCAGCTTTGTCAAAAGGAAAAGGAAGTATACAACAAGTCGAGGGAGGGACAAACTGCTGAAGCCCTTGAGGAGTGGAAAGAAATTAGGAAGGAACTTAAAGGGGGAATTAAGAAGGCTAGAAGGGGCAGTGAAATGTCAAGACTTTGTCTGCAGATATTAGAAGAAGAAGATAGCATTGAGAAGGTTAGGCCCGTGAAGGACAAAGGAAGGAAGTTAAGCATGGAGCCACAGGAAGTGGGAGAGATCCTTAATCAGGACTTTGTATCAGTATTGACCAAGGAGGAGGACATGGCTGAGTGCATACTCTAGAGAATGTCAATGTATCCAAGGAGGAAGTTTTGGATCTCCTAACTCCATTAAGGTAGACAGGTCCCCAGGGCCAGATGGGATCTATCCCAGGTCACTGCGAGAGGCAAGGGAAGAAATAGCTGGGGTATTAGCAGATATCTTCACATCCTCTTTGACCACAGACATTGTTCCAGAGGACTGGAGATTAGCCGATGTTGTTCCCTTGTTTAAGGAAGGAAGCAGGGATCATCCAAGATATTATAGGCTAGTGTGCCTATGGTGGGGAAGCTCTTGGGGAAGATACTGAGGGACTAAGTATCTGCACATTTGGAAGGAAATGGGCTTGTCAGTGAAAGGCAGCGGGGTTTTATCCAGGGAAGGTCAGGTCTCACCAATCTGACTGAATCTTTCAAAGAGGTGTCCAGGACTCTTGACGAGGGAAGGCTGTCATTTACATGGATTTCAGTAAGGCCTTGGATCAAGTCCTGCATGGTAGGTTGGTACAAAAACTAGAGTCACATGGGATTCTTGGGGTGGGCTAGCGAGACGGATACAAAACTGGCTGAGTCAGAGAGGGACGGGGGTAATGGTGGTGGGGGGGTGCTTTTCAGAATGGAGGGATCAGTCTGAGGTTGCTTGTCACATAGATAAATGACCTGGAGGGAAATGTGGCTGGTCTGATTAGTACGTTTGCAGATGGAATAAAGATGACTGGAGTTGTTGATAGTGAAAGGAGTCAACAGGATACAGATAGATCAGGGACTTGGCACAGAAATGGCGGGTGGAGTTGAACTCAGACTGCGGCGAGGTGATGCAACTTGGAGGTTCCCTTTTAAGTGTGAACTGTACATTAAATGGCAGAAGCCTTGAACATGGAGAGGAATCAGGTCGTGCAGGCCCACAGTTCCCGAAAAGTGGGCAACACAGGTAGCCGACCGAGGTGGTTAGGAAGGCGCACGGCCTGCTTATCCCCATCATTGTGGGTACGGAGTGCAAGAGCTGTCAAAGCACGTTACACCAATATAAACCGGGTCAGGACACCTTCGGAGTATTGGGCGCAGTTTTGGTCATCACTCTCCCAGAAGGAGGTTAAAGATTTGGAGAGGGGGCAGAGAGGGTTCGCCAGGATGGCCCCTGGTCTCGAGGGCATCAGCTACGAGGAAAGGTTAAAAAGACTGGGACTGTTTTCACTGGAAGGATGGCGGCAGATAAACGGCAACAACAATATGAGAGGCATGGAACGGGTGGGATAGTCAGAGGCATTTTCCCAGAGGCATTGTCTCAATTACAATGGGGGGGGGGGGGGGGGGGGTCACTGGTTCAAGTTGAGAGGGGGAAAGTTTAAGGGAGATATACAAGGGTAATTTATCACACAGAGAGGGGTAGGAACCTGGAACACACTGCCACAACAGCAGGTGGGAGCCTGCCCATTGGTGACATTGAGGAGGGATCTGGATGGTTACATGAACAGGGAGGGATAGAGGGAGACGCACCGAATGAGAGCAGAAGGTTTGTTTTATTTCAGTTTAGTCAGAGCATGATGATCAGCAGAGCCTTGGAGGGCTAAAGGACAAGTCCCTGTGCTCCACCTCTCTGTTATTGCTCTGAAATGTCAGGGTGGGGATCATCATTCCATTCACCGAGTGACGACATCCACCCAGGGACATTACCCATGATCCTTACTAAGTGGCTATGGTACAGGACACACCTAAGGGCAGAGGTAACCATGGCAACGAGGACAAACAGCCCCTCTGGGCCTGAGCAAGGTGACCAGACTGAGGGCAGTGGTCACACAGAATCACACCACCCTCAGGGGCACACTTGAGGAGAACTGAAAGAGGAGGGCAATCCCCATTTCATCTTAAAGAGACAATGCCAAACAATCACAATATACTCTTAAAGGGGCAATGTCACCAGAGACTCCCTCAGTACTGACCCTCCGACAGTGTGGCACTCCCTCAGCACTGACCCTCCGACAGTGCCCACTCCCTCAGTACTGACCCTCCGACAGTGCGCACTCCCTCAGCACTGACCCTCCGACAGTGCGGCGCTCCCTCAGCACTGACCACCCTGACAGTGCGGCACTCCCTCAGCACTGACCCCCCGACACTGCGGCACTCCCTCAGTACTGACCCTCCGACAGTGCGCACTCCCTCAGCACTGACCCTCCGACAGTGCCCACTCCCTCAGCACTGACCCCCGACAGTGCGGCGCTCCCTCAGCACTGACCACCCTGACAGTGCGGCACTCCCTCAGCACTGACCCTCCGACAGTGCCCACTCCCTCAGCACTGACCCTCCGACAGTGTGGCACTCCCTCAGCACTGACCCTCCGACAGTGCCCACTCCCTCAGCACTGACCCTCCGACAGTGCGGCACTCCCTCAGCAGTGACCCTCCGACAGTGCCCACTCCCTCAGCATTGACCCACCGACACTGCCCACTCCCTCAGCACTGACCCTCCGACAGTGCGGCACTCCCTCAGCAGTGACCCTCCGACAGTGCCCACTCCCTTAGCACTGACCTACCGACAGTGCCCACTCCCTCAGCACTGACCCTCCGACAGATCCCACTCCCTCAGCACTGACCCTCTGACAGTGCGGCGCTCCCTCAGAACTGACCCTCCGACAGTGCCCACTCCCCTCAGCATTGACCCTCCGACACTGCCCACTCCCTCAGCACTGACCCTCCGACAGTGCGGCACTCCCTCAGCAGTGTCCTCCGACAGTGCCCACTCCCTTAGCACTGACCTACCGACAGTGCCCACTCCCTCAGCACTGACCCTCTGACAGTGCCCACTCCCTCAGCACTGACCTTCTGACAGTGCCCACTCCCTCAGCACTGACCCTCCGACAGTGCGGCACTCCCTCAGCACTGACCCTTCCGACGCTGCCCACTCCCTCAGCACTGATCCTCCGACAGTGCCCACTCCCTCAGCACTGACCCACCGACAGTGCCCACTCCCTCAGCACTGACCCACCGACAGTGCCCACTCCCTCAGCACTGACCCTTTGACAGTGCCCACTCCCCCAGCACTGACCCTTTGACAGTGCCCACTCCCCCAGCACTGACCCTCTGACAGTGCTCACTCCCTCAGCACTGACCCTCCGACAGTGCAGCACTCCCTCAGCACTGACCCTTCGACAGTGCCCACTCCCTCAGCACTGACACTTCGACAGTGCCCACTCCCTCAGCACTGACCCCCCAACAGTGCGGCACTCCCTCAGCACTGACCCTCCGATAGGGCCCACTCCCTCAGCACTGACCCTCCGACAGTGCGGCACTCCCTCAGCACTGACCCTCCGACAGTGCCCACTCCCTCAGCATTGACCCTCCGACAGTGCCCACTCCCTCAGCACTGACCCTCCGACAGTGCCCACTCCCTCAGCACTGACCCTCCGACAGTGCCCACTCCCTCAGCACTGACCCTCCAACAGTGCCCACTCCCTCAGCACTGACCCTCCGACAGTGCCCACTCCCTCAGCACTGACCCTCCGACAGTGCGGCACTCCCCTCAGCAGTGACCCTCCGACAGGGCCCACTCCCTCAGCACTGACCCCCCGACAGGGCCCGCTCCCTCAGCACTGACCCTCCGACAGGGCCCACTCCCTCAGCACTGACCCTCCGACAGTGCCCACTCCCTCAGCACTGACCCTCCGACAGTGCTGCACTCCCTCAGCACTGACCCTCCGACAGTGCCCACTCCCTCAGCACTGACCCTCCGACAGTGTCCACTCCCTCAGCACTGACCCTCTGACAGTGGCCACTCCCTCAGCACTGACCCTCCGACAGTGCCCCCTCCCTCAGCACAGACCCTCCGACAGTGCCCACTCCCTCAGCACCGAAATGGGTTAACAATTCCCTTGATGCATGTGTGTGAGTGAGACAGAGTGTGTGTGTGTGTGGAGAGGTGTGTGTGTGTGTGGGGGGGTTTGGGTCCGGTGGGGGGGGCACAGAACTGCACCTTCTCCCTCGTTCAATGTTCCTAATGACGTGCACATCCCACACAAACCCGGAGTGATCCCAGACTGTGCCCAGTGCTGAGGTGGGTGGGGTAATGACAGGTCCCCCTGTTTGTACCTGTCTCTCTGCCTTCACTGGCTACACTTTGAGCAGCGGCTGTCCTCCAGACAACTGGAAACCTGAGGGACAGACTCAGGCCTCCTCTCTCTCTCTCTGCCCTCACCATTCCTCAAAGGGGAAGGTAGGCGCTGGGTGAAGGCAGTGGGTGTGTGGGACGGGGTTAGGGAGTGTCTGTGGGACGGAGTTAGGGAGTGTCTCTGGGACGTCCCACTCAGACTCTGGTACAAAAGTCGGCAGCAAGTCTTTCTGCATCTCAGACAGAGAGAGAGAGAGAGAGATCAGACAGACTCACCCCCCACACACATGGGCACTGTCTGTACTGGGGATCTGCTGGGGTTTCGCACTCTCTCACACTCACTGTCCTCACTCTGAGACACACACCCACACGATCTCTCTCTCTCTCTCTCTCTGTGTAATGGATTACTGCTGCTATAAACAGGCTCTGAAGATGGTAGTTGTTGGAGACGGAGGTTGTGGGAAGACTTCCCTACAGACAGTATTTGCCGAGGGACATTTCCCTGAGGTAAGCTTGTTGTTCAGTTCCCTTTCCTGGTCGCCGTGAGAAGGATCTCTGATTAGAACATTCCCCACCCACCCCCGAAAGCCCCCTGCTCTTTCCTGTAACCCCCCCACCCTCCCATTCTGCAGTTTCTCTGTAATTCTCCTCCCCCCTCAGCCTCCCTTCCCTCCCCATCTCCCTTCCCCCTTGCCTGTGTGTCTCCAATACCGCTCCCACCTCCCGGGGGGGTACCTGGTGCACCTGCTCCCCCTCAGGCAGCACCTTCCAGATCATATTAACGCACTGTGTCCCCAATTCCCCCCAGTCCCACCCCCTGACTCCTGTTCTCTCCCCGAATCCCTTCAGTCTGGGACCCTCTGGTCACTCACTGGGAGCTGTCCCTCTGAATTAACTCGAGGGAAACTCCCTCATGATTGATTCGAGGTGTTCACTATCTCCTCCTGAAGCTTCGCTGCTCAATGGAGAACCTCCCCAGGGTCTCCCAGCTCCATCCTCGTCTCTCCCTCTCCCCGTCTCTCCCTCTCCCCGTCTCTCCCTCTCCCCGTCTCTCCCTCTCTCTCTCTCCCTCTCCCCGTATCTCTCTCTCTCCCCGTCTCTCTCTCTCTCTCTCTCTCTCTCTCCACGTTAACTGTCAACTAGAAAATCCAGATTGACGGGGAGGGGGAGAGGGAAGGGGAGAGAGACATTGAGAGTGTGTGACTCAAGAGTGGGGCAGAGAACAAGGGAGTGTGGCTGAGAGAGGGGAGAAGGAGAGAGAGAGAGTGAGGCAGGCGGATAGAGGGAGGGAGAAAGTGACAGAGTGACTGAGAGGGGGGAGAAGGAGAGAGAGAGAGAGTGAGGCAGGTGAATAGAGAGAGGGAGAAAGTGACAGAGTGACTGAGAGGGGGAGAAGGAGAGAGAGAGAGAGAGTGAGACAGCCAGAGAGGGAGTGAGAGTAAGAGTGTGTGAGTGATGGAGAAAGAGGGAGAGGGAAGGAGTTACGGACCGTCACTATCCTGTCCACTCTGCGGGATGAGTTACTCACTGAGCTCTCCCTTCTCTTTTCCAGACCTACTTACCCACCGTCTCTGATATATTCTCAGCAAACCTCAACTATGGGAGGTTCCTGTTGGACATCAGTCTGTGGGATACAGCAGGTCAGTATACAGACTGCAGTCAGATATCCTGACGGAATCATGGGCTGAATGGCCTCCTGCTGTTCCCCTTGTGTGACAGGGTGGGGAAGGGGCTGAATGGCCTCCTGCTGTTCCCGCTGTGTAACAGGGCTGGGGAAGGGGCTGAATGGCCTCCTGCTGTTCCCCCTGCGTCACAGGCTGGAGATGGGGCTGAATGGCCTCCTGCTGTTCCCCCTGCGTCACAGGCTGGAGAAGGGGCTGAATGGCCTCCTGCTGTCCCCCTGTGTAACAGGACTGGAGAAGGGGCTGAATGGCCTCCTGCTGTTCCCCCTGCGTCACAGGCTGGAGAAGGGGCTGAATAGCCTCCTGCTGTCCCCCTGTGTAACAGGACTGGAGAAGGGGCTGAATGTCCTCCTGCTGTTCCCCCTGTGTGACAGTCTGGGGAAGGGGCTGAATGTCCTCCTGCTGTTCCCCTGGTGTGACAGTCTGGGGAAGGGGCTGAATGTCCTCCTGCTGTTCCCCCTGTGTAACAGGCTGGGGAAGGGGCTGAATGTCCTCCTGCTGTTCCCCCTGTGGGACAGTCTGGGGAAGGGGCTGAATGTCCTCCTGCTGTTCCCCCTGTGGGACAGTCTGGGGAAGGGGCTGAAGGTCCTCCTGGTAGACTGAAGGGCCCCTCCCTGATGTAAGGTCCTTGTGGAGTGATCTCTCCAGGTCCTGATGAGGAAGGGAATGGGGAAAGGGGACAGATTAAATCAGCTGTTTTTACACAATGGCCTCTGTCTCCAACAGGACAACAAGATTATGATGCACTCCGCCCCCTCTGCTACAAAGGAGCCAATGTGGTGCTGATTTGTTATGATGTCAGCAATCCAATCAGCTTTCAGAATGTGATGAGACGGGTCAGTCAAACATTATCTTTCAAATACTGGAACTGAGGGGCTGAATGGCCTCCTGCTCTTCCCCCTGTGTAACAGGCTGGGGAAGGGGCTGAATGGCCTCCTGCAGTTCCCCCTGCGTCACAGGCTGGAGATGGGGCTGAATGGCCTCCTGCTGTTCCCCCTGTGTAACAGGCTGGGGAAGGGGCTGAATGGCCTCCTGCTGTTCCCCCTGTGTAACAGGGCTGGATGAGGGGCTGAATGGCCTCCTGCTGTCCCCCTGTGTGACAGGCTGGGGAAGGGGCTGAATGGCCTCCTGCTGTTCCCCCTGTGTGACAGACTGGGGAAGGGGCTGAATGGCCTCCTGCTGTTCCCCCTGTGTGACAGGCTGGGGAAGGGGCTGAATGGCCTCCTGCTGTTCCCCCTGTGTAACAGGGCTGGATGAGGGGCTGAATGGCCTCCTGCTGTCCCCCTGTGTGACAGGGTGGGGAAGGGGCTGAATGGCCTCCAGCTGTTCCCCCCTGTGTGACAGACTGGGGAAGGGGCTGAATGGCCTCCTGCTGTCCCCCCTGTGTGACAGGCTGGAGAAGGGGCTGAATGGCCTCCTGCTGTTCCCCTGTCTAACAGGCTGGGGAAGGGGCTGAATGGCCTCCTGCTGTTCCCCTGTCTAACAGGCTGGGGAAGGGGCTGAATGGCCTCCTGCTGTTCCCCCTGTGTGACAGACTGGGGAAGGGGCTGAATGGCCTCCTGCTGTCCCCCTGTGTGACAGGCTGGGGAAGGGGCTGAATGGCCTCCTGCTGTTCCCCCTGTGTGACAGGCTGGGGAAGGGGCTGAATGGCCTCCTGCTGTTCCCCCTGTGTGACAGGCTGGGGAAGGGGCTGAATGGCCTCCTGCTGTTCCCCCTGTGTGACAGGCTGGGGAAGGGGCTGAATGGCCTCCTGCTGTTCCCCCTGTGTGACAGGCTGGGGAAGGGGCTGAATGGCCTTGTGCTGACCCATGTTACTAACCTGTGTTGTGTCTCTGTGTAATACAGTGGCTGCCTGAGGTCACTCACATGTGTCCCCAGACCCCGGTGATCCTTGTGGCCTGTAAGACTGACCTGAGGATGAACAAGGTCTGTCAACGCAACCTGGCAAGAAGTGGGGAAGAGGTCATCACTTTCACCCAGGTAAACGCTACTATGGAGGGGACACACAGCTCATACACTACCCTGCCCCCCCACACACAGCCCACTGTCCCCACCAAGATACCCCTCAGGCTGAGGCAACTTCCTGTCCCTGCCTTTGGACGGACACTGGATTAGAGAGAGAGAGAGTGGGGAAATCAGATAGGGATCCTGCTCCTGATCACCGTCCAGTGATCCCTGGGTTAGAGAGAGAGAGAGGGGGGAAATCAGCCAGGGTTCCTGCTCCTGATCACTGCCCAGTGATCCCTGGGTTAGAGAGAGAGAGAGAGAGAGGGGAATCAGCCAGGGATCCTGCTCCTGATCACTGTCCAGTGATCCCTGGGTTAGAGAGAGAGAGAGAGAGAGAGAGGGGAAATCAGCCAGGGTTCCTGCTCCTGATCACTGCCCAGTGATCCCTGGGTTAGAGAGAGGGGGGGGAAATCAGCCAGGGTTCCTGCTCCTGATCACTGCCCAGTGATCCCTGGGTTAGAGAGAGAGGGGGGAAATCAGCCAGGGTTCCTGCTCCTGATCACTGCCCAGTGATCCCTGGGTTAGAGAGAGAGAGAGGGGAATCAGCCAGGGTTCCTGCTCCTGATCACTGTCCAGTGATCCCTGGGTTAGAGAGAGAGAGAGGGGGGAAATCAGCCAGGGTTCCTGCTCCTGATCACTGCCCAGTGATCCCTGGGTTAGAGAGAGAGAGGGGGGAAATCAGCCAGGGTTCCTGCTCCTGATCACTGCCCAGTGATCCCTGGGTTAGAGAGAGAGGGGGGGGAAATCAGCCAGGGTTCCTGCTCCTGATCACTGCCCAGTGATCCCTGGGTTAGAGAGAGAGAGGGGGGAAATCAGCCAGGGTTCCTGCTCCTGATCACTGCCCAGTGATCCCTGGGTTAGAGAGAGAGAGAGGGGAATCAGCCAGGGATCCTGCTCCTGATCACTGTCCAGTGATCCCTGGGTTAGAGAGAGAGAGAGGGGGGGGAAATCAGCCAGGGTTCCTGCTCCTGATCACTGCCCAGTGATCCCTGGGTTAGAGAGAGAGAGAGGGGGGAAATCAGCCAGGGTTCCTGCTCCTGATCACTGTCCAGTGATCCCTGGGTTAGAGAGAGAGGGGGGAAATCAGCCAGGGTTCCTGCTCCTGATCACTGCCCAGTGATCCCTGGGTTAGAGAGAGAGAGGGGGAATCAGCCAGGGATCCTGCTCCTGATCACTGTCCAGTGATCCCTGGGTTAGAGAGAGAGAGAGGGGAATCAGCCAGGGTTCCTGCTCCTGATCACTGCCCAGTGATCCCTGGGTTAGAGAGAGAGAGAGGGGAATCAGCCAGGGATCCTGCTCCTGATCACTGTCCAGTGATCCCTGGGTTAGAGAGAGAGAGAGAGAGGGGAAATCAGCCAGGGTTCCTGCTCCTGATCACTGCCCAGTGATCCCTGGGTTAGAGAGAGAGGGGGGAAATCAGCCAGGGTTCCTGCTCCTGATCACTGTCCAGTGATCCCGGGGTTAGAGAGAGAGAGAGAGAGAGGGGAAATCAGCCAGGGTTCCTGCTCCTGATCACTGTCCAGTGATCCCGGGGTTAGAGAGAGAGAGAGGGGAAATCAGCCAGGGTTCCTGCTCCTGATCACTGTCCAGTGATCCCGGGGTTAGAGAGAGAGAGAGAGAGAGGGGAAATCAGCCAGGGTTCCTGCTCCTGATCACTGTCCAGTGATCCCTGGGTTAGAGAGAGAGAGAGGGGAAATCAGCCAGGGTTCCTGCTCCTGATCACTGTCCAGTGATCCCGGGGTTAGAGAGAGAGAGGGGGGAAATCAGCCAGGGTTCCTGCTCCTGATCACTGCCCAGTGATCCCTGGGTTAGAGAGAGAGAGAGAGGGGAAATCAGCCAGGGTTCCTGCTCCTGATCACTGCCCAGTGATCCCTGGGTTAGAGAGAGAGGGGGGAAATCAGCCAGGGTTCCTGCTCCTGATCACTGCCCAGTGATCCCTGGGTTAGAGAGAGAGAGAGGGGGGAGATCAGCCAGGGTTCCTGCTCCTGATCATTGCCTAGTGATCCCTGGGTTAGAGAGAGAGAGAGAGAGAGGGGAAGTCAGCCAGGGTTCCTGCTCCTGATCACTGCCCAGTGATCCCTGGGTTAGAGAGAGAGGGGGGAAATCAGCCAGGGTTCCTGCTCCTGATCACTGTCCAGTGATCTCTGGGTTAGAGAGAGAGGGTGGGGGGGGGAAATCAGCCAGGGATCCTGCTCCTGATCACTGCCCAGTGATCCCTGGGTTAGAGAGAGAGAGAGACGGGAAATCAGCCAGGGTTCCTGCTCCTGGGGGTGGGGAGGACGGTTGGATTGAGGTGTGTACTGGATTGTGAGATAACCAATGTCCATCTGACTGGTTTACAGGGACAGACTATGGCTCATCAGATACGGGCGTCCGGCTTTCTGGAATGTTCCGCGAAGCTGGAGGAGAAGGTGTTGGAGACGTTCCATGAGGCCATTCTGGCTGCACTGGGAGGATGTAGGAAGACAAGGAAGACGACCATGGGCTGCCTGGTGTCCTAGTGAGGAGAGCAGCTGGGTCCTGGTTCGACTCTCACTGAGAAACCACCTTCCTCCTCCATTGGAACCTACACTGAGAGGGACCTGGATCGATGAGACTCACCCTTCAGCTGTCTCCAGGTAAAGCACCGAGGGCCCTCTGTAACCGCTAGGCCAGAGTGAGACACTGGGGACCTGACTGGATTCCCATCCCACCCTCCTGTCAGTGTGGACGGATCACACAGAAATCTCAGGCTCCAATCTTGGCCGACGGCTGACTCAGCCTGAAACACGTGGAGCTGCTGCACGGGGCACTCAGAGCAGGAGAGGCCCAGGATGCATTCTTGGCCTAGTGCTGGATTCGCCTGATTCCTCGCCGTGACCCCCCTCCCCCCACCCCCCGCCAAGAGCAGGAAATCTCGAGGCCTGTGAAGAAATGGGAGTCATTCTGAAAGCCGAGGACCATGTGATCCTTCATGAACTTTCCTCTCGGTCTTCATAACTTTGAGTGACTTTATTGTGACGCACCTCGTTTCTCTGGGAAAGACTAAAGTCGGTCTGAACTTGAGCTGATCCATTGAACCGATACGAATGTATTGAGTTGTAATGTAATGAGTTCGATGTAAGGTTTTGTAATCCATTCGGTCACTGACTGGATCTAATAACGATGATTATCCAGACGTTTCACAGCTTTTCTTGTCCATTAATGTGGGTTGTGTAGCAAGGTGTGTATATAAACTACCCCATAATATCCACCTCTGACCTATCGCACCTGATTGAATTGTAAGAACACAAGGTCTCGAATCCAGAATCTTGCCTCATACCCCTGTATCCTGACTGTACACATCACCCAGTCTTCCAGCATCCAATTCTGTGTTTATTCTTTTTGGGAAAGTCGATCAGGTCAAACTTCACCTAATGTCCCATCAGCCCACCACCGTTCCCAGTTACTCAACACAAGCCTTGCCTCTCAGGGGCAGCACAGTAGCTCAGTGGTTAGCACTGCTGCCTCACAACGCCCTGGGTTCGATTCCAGCCTCAGG
Organism: Chiloscyllium punctatum; assembly: GCF_047496795.1. NCBI lineage: Eukaryota > Metazoa > Chordata > Chondrichthyes > Orectolobiformes > Hemiscylliidae > Chiloscyllium > Chiloscyllium punctatum. Next base: position 2,178,771 of record NC_092785.1, read on the forward strand.
CCACTCTCTGTGTGGAGTTTGTACGCTCTCCCCCTCTCTGCGGGGGTTTCCTCCGGGTGCTCTGGTTTCCTCCCACACTCCAAAGATGTGCAGCCCCGGTGAATTGACCAGGATAAAGTCAGAGGGAAATGGGTCTGGGTGGGTTACCCTTCGGATGGTCGCTGTGGACTTGAAGGGCCGAAGGGCCTGTTTCCACACTGTAGGGAATCGAATCGAAATTATAATGTTGTGAAACTTGAAAGGGTTCAGAAAAGATTTACAAGGAGGTTGCCAGGGTTGGAGGATCTGAGCTACAGGGACAGGCTGAACAGGCTGGGGCTGTTTTCCCTGGAGCGTCGGAGGCTGAGGGGTGACCTTATAGAGGTTTATAAAATCATGAGGGGCATGGATAGGGTAAATAGGCAAAGTCTTTTCCCCCTGGGGTGGGGGAGTCCAGAACTAGAGGGGCATAGGTTTAGGGTGAGAGGGGAAAGATATAAAAGAGACCTAAGGGGCTACATTTTCACCCAGAGGGTGGTACGTGTATGGAATGAGCTGCCAGAGGATGTGGTGGAGGCTGGTACAATTACAACATTTAAGAGGCATTTGGATGGGTATATGAATAGGAAGGGTTTGGAGGGATATGGGCCGGGTGCTGGCAGGTGGGACTAGATTGGGTTGGGATATCTGGGTCAGCATGGACGGGTTGGACCGAAGGGTCTGTTTCCCTGCTGTACATCTCTCTGACTCTATAACTGTTGCTTGGTGGATGAATATCTCCTCATACACCAGCTCAGGGCAGGAGAGGAAGGGGGGATGGAACCAGAGGAGAGCTGTTCGATTGTAGGGCTAGGGGTCGACAGGGTGGGTCAGGGGTCAAGAGAAATATGGATTGATGGGAGGTTAGGGATATCGGAGGATGGTCCTGGATGGGACAGATGGGGGTCTAGAGAGATGGTCTTTAATGGGAATGTCAGGGATCTGGAGAGTTAACCTTCAGTGGATCTGGGCTGCAGAGTGATGGGCTGCGATGGCTCGGTAAGGGATCTGGAGAGATGGGTTTTCACGGTCTTTGATGGGACGTACTCGGAGATGAAAGGATTGGCATTTGTTGGGGGAGTGAAAACTCCAAAGATTTGGCCAAAACAGCAGGTGGGAGCCTGCCCATTGGTGACATTGAGGAGGGATCTGGATGGTTACATGAACAGGGAGGGATAGAGGGAGACGCACCGAATGAGAGCAGAAGGTTTGTTTTATTTCAGTTTAGTCAGAGCATGATGATCAGCAGAGCCTTGGAGGGCTAAAGGACAAGTTCCTGTGCTCCACCTCTCTGTTATTGCTCTGAAATGTCAGGGTGGGGATCATCATTCCATTCACCGAGTGACGACATCCACCCAGGGACATTACCCATGATCCTTACTAAGTGGCTATGGTACAGGACACACCTAAGGGCAGAGGTAACCATGGCAACGAGGACAAACAGCCCCTCTGGGCCTGAGCAAGGTGACCAGACTGAGGGCAGTGGTCACACAGAATCACACCACCCTCAGGGGCACACTTGAGGAGAACTGAAAGAGGAGGGCAATCCCCATTTCATCTTAAAGAGACAATGCCAAACAATCACAATATACTCTTAAAGGGGCAATGTCACCAGAGACTCCCTCAGTACTGACCCTCCGACAGTGCCCACTCCCTCAGCACTGACCCCCCGACACTGCGGCACTCCCTCAGTACTGACCCTCCGACAGTGCGCACTCCCTCAGCACTGACCCTCCGACAGTGCCCACTCCCTCAGCACTGACCCTCCGACAGGGCCCACTCCCTCAGTACTGACCCTCCGACAGGGCCCACTCCCTCAGCACTGACCCTCCGACAGTGCGGCACTCCCTCACTAATGCCTGAGATGTTTTTGCCGAGTACACAAACAATGGGCCTAATGGCCTTACCCTGTGCTCTGCGCCACCTATAATTCTCCTCAATCTCTTCTTAAAGGTCACTCATGACAGCCGAGGGTGTAGTTAGGAGATCCTATGTCAGCACTCCCTCCAGGAACACACATGTCAATACGCCTGGTGTCCCCAACGCCCTGCAGTGAGACCTGGTTTGTATACATGAATTCCTTTATGACAGAAGGTGATGTACCATTTACATTTGTGAGAGCTCGCTGCCTCTGTCTGGTATCGTCCCGGGATTCATCTGCAACAGGATAGGCCAATCGTGTCCCGAGACACATACCAATCGTTTACTCAAGGGAGTAACCAGCACCTCTCGTAAACATAAACTTTGGTCGGAAGGTTCAGTGTGCATTTTCAAACAAGTTGAGCTCTTAAGAAAGCAATATCACCTGAGCCAGAAAAATGTCTGTGCAATACATTATTTTTTTTGTTTTGAAAATGTGTAACAAATAAACCGCTGAGCACAGTGGATTGCACTGCTGCCTCACAGCACCAGAGATCCCGTGCACATTCCCTCTGCGCGGAGTTTCCTCCCACAGTGTGGAAACAGGCCCTTTGGCCCAACAAATCCACACTGACCCTCTGAAGAGTAACCCACCCAGACCCATTTCCCTATGACTAATGCACCTAACAATACAGGCAATTTAGCTTGGCCAATTCACTCGAACCTGCACATCTTTGGACTATGGGAGGAAACCGGAGCACCCAGAGGAAACCCACGCAGACACGGGGAGAATGTTAAAAACTCCACACAGAGAGTCACCCGTGACGGGAATCGAACCCAGGTCTCTGGCACTGTGAGGCAGCAGTGCTAACCACTGAGCTACCCCAGTGGGCCGGATGGGATTTATCCGAGGATCCTCTGGGAAGCCAAGGAAGAGATTGCCGAGCCTTTGGCATTGATCTTTAAGTCATCATTGTCTACAGGAACAGTGCCTGAGGACTGGAGGATAGCAAATGTTCAAGAAGGGGAGTAGAGACAATCCTGGTAATTATAGACCAGTGAGCCTTACTTCAGTTGTTGGTAAAGAGTTGGAAAAGGTTATAAGAGATAGGATTTATAATCATCTAGAAAAGAATAACTTGATTAGGGATCGTCAGCACGGTTTTGTGAAGGGTAGGTCATGCCTCACAAACCTTATTGAGTTCTTTGAGAAGGTGACTAAACAGGTAGATGAGAGTAAACCGGTTGATGTGGTGTATATGGATTTCAGCAAGGTGTTCGATAAGGTTCCCCACAGTAGGCTATTGTACAAAATGTGGAGGAATGGGATTGTGGGAGATACAGCAGTTTGGATCAGTAATTGGCTTGCTGAAAGAAGACAGAGGGTGGTGGTTGATGGGAAATGTTCATCCTAGTGGTGTACCGCAAGGGTCGGTTTTGGGTCCACTGCTGTTCGTCATTTTTATAAACGACCTGGATGAGAGTGTAGAAGGGTGGGTTAGTAAATTTGCGGATGACACTAAGGTTGGTGGAGTTGTGGATAGTGATGAAGGATGTTGTAGGTTACAGAGAGACATAGATAAGCTGCAGAGCTGGGCTGAGAGGTGGCAAATGGAGTTTAATGCGGACAAGTGTGAGGTGATTCACTTTGGTCGGAGTAACTGGAATGCAAAGTACTGGGCTAATGGTAAGATTCTTGGTAGTGTAGATGAGCAGAGTGATCTCGGTGTCCAGGTACACAGATCCCTGAAAGTTGCCACCCAGGTTGACAGAGTTGTTTAGAAGGCATACAGTGTTTTAGCTTTTATTAATAGAGGGATCGAGCTCTGGAACCATGAGGTTATGCTACAGCTGTACAAAACTCTGGTGCGGCCGCACTTGGAGTATTGTGTACAGTTCTGGTCACCGCATTATAAGAAGGATGTGGAAGCTTTAGAAAGGGTTCAGAGGAGATTTACGAGGATGTTGCCTGATATGGAGGGAAGGTCTTACAAGGAAAGGCTGAGGCACTTGAGGCTGTTTTTGTTAGAGAGAAGAAGGTTGAGAGGTGGCTTAATAGAAACATATAAGATAATCAGAGGGTTAGATAGGGTGGACAGGGAGAGCCTTTTTCCAAGTATGGGGACGGCGAGCACGAGGGGGCATAGCTTTAAATTGAGGGGTGATAGATATAGGACAGATGTCAGAGGTAGTTTCCTTACTCAGAGTAGTAAGGGTATGGAATGCTTTGCCTGCAATGGTAGTAGATTCGCCAACTTTAAGTACATTTAAGTCGTCATTGGACAAGCATGTGGACGTACATGGAACAGGTTAGATGGGCTTCAGATTGGTGTGACAGGTTGGCGCAACATCGAGGGCCGAAGGGCCTGTACTGTGCTGGAATGTTCTATGTTCTCTGTTCTAGAAAGAATCGGAAAGATGTTGTGAAGATGTTGTGAAACTTGAAAGGGGTCAGAAAAGATTTACAAGGATGTTGCCAGGATTGGAGGATTTGAGCTACAGGGAGAGGCTGAACAGGCTGGGGCTGTTTTTCCCTGGAGCATCGGAGGCTGAGGGGTGACCTTATAGAGGTTTATAAAATTATGAGGGGCATGGATAGGATAAATAGACAAAGTCTTTTCCCTAGGGTCGGGGAGTCCAGAATTAGAGGGGCATAGGTTTAGGGTGAGAGGGGAAAGATATAAAAGGGAACCAAGGGGCAACTTTTTCATGCAGAGAGGTGTTCCGTGTATGGAATGAGCTGCCAGAGGAAGTGGTGGAGGCTGGTACAATTACAACATTTAAGAGGCATTTGGATGGGTGTATGAATAGGAAGAGTTTGGAGGGATATTGGCCGGGTGCTGGCAGGTGGGACTAGATTGGGTTGGGATATCTGGGTTGGACCGAAGGGTCTGTTTCCGTGCTGTACATCTCTATGACTCTATGACCCTCCTTGTCAACCTCTCCCCTCACCTGAGGTGTGATGACCCTCAGGTTCAACCATCACTAGTCATCTCCCTCTAATGAGTGAGCAGCCCTATGGTCTTGTAACACCATATCCTCCTGTTAAGAAATATTTGAAGGGGAGGACCCCCCCCCCATTGGGTAAGTTAAGGAGAACATTAAACCACTGGAGAAAACATGTAATTGGGTAAAACTGGATGGCAGGCAAGATGGCTGATCAGAACACAAAGAACAACAGAGAATCACTACCAGGTGAATCAGGACAAATAAATGAAGGAGCTAGCTAGAAATATAAAAAAAAGATAGCAAAAGTTTCTGTTTGCAGTCAGTAAGGATAAGGGTAAGTATAGGGGGAGAAGTGAATCACTTAACGGCCCTGTCATTGGACTAGCAATACACAGCCCCAGGGAAATCCCTTAGGGACATGGGTTCAAAACTCAGGGCTGAAGGTGATATTTGAATTCAATAAAGGTGATTCCAGAACCACAGCAAAGTGATTACTCTTAATTGCCCTTGGACATTATTCTTCGAGGAGGTAATGAACAGGTTAGATCAAGGAGAGCCAATGGATGTTACCTAGCTGGACCTCAAGAAGGCCTTGGACAAGGTACCACACAGGAGGCTGCTCAGTGAGATATGGGCCCATGGTGTTAGAGGCATGGATAGATGTTTGGCTGTTTTGCAGGAAGCAGGAAGACCTTTTTGAATGGAGATAAGGAGAGGGGAGGAATCTGTAGAATTCACTGCTACAGAAGGCTGTGGAGGCCAGGTCATTGAGTATATTCAAGATGGAGAGAGATAGGTTCCTGAGTATTGAGGGGATCAAGGGTTATGGGGAGAAAGCAGGAGAATGAGGTTGAGAAACCTATCAGCCATCGTTGAATGGCGGAGCAGACTGGATGGGCTGAATGGCCTCATTACTGCTCCTATGTCTTGTGGTCTTCGGTCCTAACAAGCCACTAAAGGGCAATTAGGGATGGGCAGTAATGCCCACGTTGTATGGAAGAATTTAAAAAAGGGTACCGGACGTTAATAGTCGACACAAAATGATAGGTGTAATGCATAAATATTTTGCTTCTGTCTCCACTATGGAGGACAGAAAAGACATTCCAGTAATAGTTATAAATTTGCAAGTTTACACAAAAGAGAAAGTTGGAAATATAACCATGAGGGAAGCGGTACTGGGCAAACTGACAGAACTGTGGGCTGATAAACCTTTGGGTCCTGATCTCCTTCAACATGGCAATTAAAACAGGTGGTTAATGAGTCCACCCATTGGTGTTAATTTACCAAAATGCATTAAATCCTGAAATGGTTTAATTCGACTGGAAAATAGCAAACAGAACCCTTTCACTCAAGAAGGGAGAGAGGGGCAGAAAACAAGAAACTTTCGGCCAGTGAGCGCAAAACTAGGCAAAAGTGAGGACTGCAGACACTGGAGATCAGAGTCGAGAGTGTGGGGTGCTGGAAAAGCACACCGGGTGAGGCAGCATCTGAGGAGCAGGAGAATCGACATTTCGGGTGAAAGCCCTTCATCAGGAATGAAGTTGTCAAGCATAAAGGAGGTTATAATTGGACACTTGGAAAAAACTCAAGGTAATCAGGAAGAGAGAGCATGGTTTGGGCAAACTGGACTGATTTAGTGAGGGAATAACATGCTGGGGATAAAGGAGGGCACGTAGGTGTACAATGTTGTCTAGGACTTGGGGTATTACAACACAAAAATATGATGCAGAAGAGGAGCCAGTGTTAGACTGGGGTGGACAGAGTTAAAACTCCCACAACACCAGGTTAGAGTCCAACAGGTTTATTTGGAAGCACTAGCTTTCGGAGCGCTGCTCCTTCATCAGGTGGTTGTGGAGCAGGTTACAGCAAAAGATTACATTGTCATGCAGCTGAAATGATAGGTTGAACAAACCTAGCTTGTTGTTAAGTCTTTCACCTTTTAGAAAGGGTTGCACGTTTCGGATTATGTAAATAATCCGATTATGGGATATGTAAATGGGATTATGGGATTATGGGATATGTAAATCCCATGCTGGGGACCACTGGAGGAAGCTGAGAGAGATCACCCACTCAGCATAGCGTCATCAGCCTGGGTTTTTCACCCTGATGGGCTGAGCTCCTCCATCATTGAGGAGGGGGATATTTGTGGAGCCCCTTCCTCCAGGGAGTTGTTGAACTGCCCACCATCATTCCCGATCGGGGTGTGGCAGGACTGCAGAGCTCCGATTGGATCCATTTGTTGGGGGATCACTTGGCTCTATCTATCACTGGCTGCTGTATGCCAGGCAAGTTGCCCTGTTTGGTAGCACTGACCAGGTTGGCACCTCATCCTCAGGTAGGCCTGGTGTTGCTCCTGGACTCCCCATTGAACCATTCCCTGGCTTTACGGTAAGCCTTCCCCAAGATTTCCACCTGAAGTCATAGAGATGTACAGCATGGAAACAGAACACTTGGTCTAACTCATCCATGCCAAGCAGATCTCCTCAACTAATCTAATCCTATTTGCCAGTATTTGGCTGACGTCCTGAAGAAGGGCTCATGCCCGAAACCTCGATTCTCCTGCTCCTTGGATGCTGCCTGACCTGCTGCGCTTTTCCAGCAACACATTTTCAGCTATGTCCCTCTAAACCATTCCTATTCAAGTACCCATCCAGCACTTCTTCTGGCTGCTCGTTCCATACACTGTGTGAAAAAGAAAGATGTACCTTAGGTCATTTTTAAATCTTTCCCCTCTCATCCTAAACCTATGCCCCTCTAGATTTGGATTCCCCTACCCTGGGGGAAAGGCCTTGCCTATCCACCCTATCCATGCCCTTCATGATTTTATAAACCTCTGTAAAGTTACCCCTCGGCCTCAGACGCTCCAGGGAAAACAGCCCCAGCCTATACAGCGTTTCCCTATAGCTCAAACCCTCCAACTCTGGCAACATTCTTGTAAACCTTTTCTGCACCCTTTCAAATTTCACAACATCTTTCCTATAGCAGGGAGACCAGAATTAGTCACAGTATTCCAATGGTGGCCAAACTAATGTCCTGTACACGTGCAAATGAACCTCCCAACTCCTACACTCAATGCACTGACCAAACGCCTTCTCCACTATCCTGTCTCCACCTGTGACTCCACCTTCAAGGAACTATGATCTTGCACTCCAAGGTCTCTTTGTTCAGCAACATTCCCCAGAACCTTACCGTTAAGTGTCTAAGTCCTGCCCTGATTTGCCTTTCCAAAATGCAGCACCTCACGTTTATCTAAATTGAACACCATCTGCCACTCCTCGGCCTGTCGGACCATCTGATCAATATCGTGTTGTACTCCGAGGTAAACTTTTTCACTGTCTACTCCACCTGTAAACTTACTAACCATTTCTCCTGTATTCATACCCAAATCATTGATATACATTTGTCAGTGCTCAGTGATCACATGGTCAAATGTGGCCTTGATGTCAAGGTCTATTCCTCTTACCCTCCCTCTGGAATTCTGCTCTGTTGCCCATATTTGAACCAAGAAAAAGGAAACGAGGGTTCCAAAGCCACACAACTCATTGAGACAAATGAGATGGTACAAGTTAGGGTTCTAGAAGGATTGTATTCGATGAGAGGATTGGGGCTTAGATTAATGATCATTACTGGTGGGTTAGGACTCTGGAGGGATTATCTTTAATGGAGTGATAGTGGTCTTCAATTGGCAGGTTAGGGGACTAGTGGAGTGGTCTTCAATGCAAATGTTAGGGGTTTAGAGGGATGGCCTTCGATGGACAGCTTAAGAGACCAGATGGTGCTCTTGAATGGCAGATAATGCTACAGAGAATTGGAAAGGTAATTGAAATGGGAGCAATGTGCATCAGAAAGCAGGAGATGTTTGCAACAATGTGAAACTGGAAGCTGAAATCTGAAATCCAGACCTGAGGGGCAGTTTGTGGGGAAGGACGATCCTGCATATCAGCTAATTGAAAACGCAAGTAAGAAATCTGACGGCTGTACACGCAAAACAAATCCATCAGTATGTAGAACAACGTCAGAAAGGGTGTCAAGCTGTTCTGCAAATCCTCTGAAATGTCAGGGTGGGGATCATCATTCCATTCACTGAGTGACTACATCCACCCAGGGACATTACCCATGATCCTTACTAAGTGGCTATGGTACAGTACACACCTAAGGGCAGAGGTAACCATGGCAACGAGGACAAACAGCCCCTCTGGGCCTGAGCAAGGTGACCAGACTGAGGACATTGATTACACAATCATGCCATCACCCTCTGGTGATGAATCAGGAGTTAGACCAGGAATTAGATATAGAGTTGTGTTCCTTCAATGTCCCCTGACACTGGATCACTCTCATAGTACTGCTGTAAAATCACTGTTAAAGGTGTAGAGTCATTGAGTGATAGAGCTGTACAGCATGGAAACAGACCTTCCTTCCAACTCGTCCACACCAACTAAATATCCCAAATTCATTTACTCCAATTTGCCAGCACCTAGCCCATACCCCTCTAAACCCTTCCTATTCAATTCCCCATCCAGATGCCTTTTAAATGTTGTAACTGTACTAGGCTCCACCACTTCCTCTGCCAGCTCGTTCCATATATACACCCACCTCTGTGTGAAAAGGTTGCCTCATAGGTCCCTTTGAAATCTTTCGCCTCTCATCCTAAACCTATGCCCCCCTAGTTTTGGATTCCTCAAGCCTGGGTAAAACACCTTGCCTATTTACCCTATCCACGCCCCTCATGATTTTATAAACCTCTATAAGGTCACCCCTCAACCTTCGATGCTCCAGGGAAAACAGTCCCAGCCTATTCATCCTCTCCCAATTCAAACCCTCCAACCCTGACAACCTCCTTGTAAATCTTTTCTGACCCCTTTCAAGTTTCACAAAATCCTTCCTATAGCAGGGAGACCAGAACTGAACACAGTACAATATTCAAAAAGAGGCCTAACCATTGCCTTGTACAGCCGCAACATGATCTCCTAACTCCTGTACTCAATGCACTGACCAATGAGGGCAAATGCACCAAATACCTTCTTCACTATCCTGTATATCTGGGACTCTTCTTTCAAGGAGCTATGAACCTGCACTCTAAGATCTTTCCGTTCAGCAATACTCCCTAGGACCTTACCATTAAGTGGATAAGTAAGTCCTGCTCTGATCTGCTTTCCCAAAATGCAGCACCTCACATTTATCTGAATTGAACTCCATCTGCCACTCCTCAGCCCATTGGCCCATCTGATCAAGGCCTCATTATACTCCAAGGTAATCTTTCTCACTGTCCACGAAACCTCCAATTTCAGTGTTATCTGCAAACTTACTAACTATACCTCCTATGTTCACACCAAATAATTTATATAAATGATGAAAAGCATTGGACTCAGCACTGATCCCTGCACACACCACTAGTCACAGGCCTCCAGTCTGAAAAGCAATCCTCCACTAACTTGCTCTGACTCCCACCTCTGAGCCAGTTCTATATCCAAATGGTTCGTTCTCCCTATATTCTCCCTATAACCTTGCTAACCAGTCTCCCATGAGGAACCTTGTTGAACACCTTACTGACATCCACATCCACCGATCTGTCTTCATCAATCCCCTTTGTTACTTCTTCAAAAAACCTCCATCAAATGAGTGAGACATGATTTCCCACGCACAAAGCAATCTTGAACTTACAACATGGAACATTCCAGCGCGGTAGACACCTTTCGGCCCTTGATGTTGTGCCGACCTGTGGAACCAATCAGGAGCCTATCTAATCTACACTATTCCATTCTCATCCATATGCCTATCCAATGACCATTTCAATGCCCTTAAAGTTGGCGAGTCTACAACTGTTGCAGACAGAGCATTCCACACCCTTACTACTGAGTAAAGAAGCTACCTCTCGTATCTGTCCTATACATATCACCCCTCAGTTTAAAGCTATGTCCCCTCATGTTAGCCATCACCATCTGAGGAAAAAGGCTCTCCCTGTCCACCCTGTCTAGCCCTCTGATTGTCTTATATGTCACAATTAAGTCACCTCAACCTTCTCTCTAATGAAAACAGCCTTAAGTCTCGCAGCCTTTCCTCATAAGACCTTCCCTCCACACTAGACAACATCCTAGTAAATCTCTTCTGAACTGTTTCCAGTGCTTCCACATCCTTCCTATAATGCGGTGACCAGAACTGAACACATACTCCAAGTGTGGCCGCACCAGAGTTTTGTACAGCTGCAGCATGACCACATGGTTCTGAAACTCAATCCCTCTATCAATAAAAGCTAACACACTGTATGCCTTCTTAACAGCCCCATCAACCTGGGAGGCAACTTTCAGGGATCTATGTACATGGACACCGAGATCTCTCTGTTCAGCTACACTACCAAGAATCTTACCATGAGCCCAGTACTCTGCATTCCTGTTACTCCTTCACACTTTTCTGCATTAAACTCAATTTGCCACCTCTCAGCCCAGCTCTATGTCCCTCTGTAACCTGCAACATCCTTCGTCACTATCCACAACACCACCGACCTTAGTGTCGTCTGCAAATTTACTAACCCACCCTTCTACGCCTTCATCCAGGTCATTTATAAAAATAACAAACAGCAGTGGACCCAAATCAGTCCTTGCCTTTCCAAATACATGTAAATCCTGTCCCTCAGGATTCCCTCCAACAACTTGCCCATCACCGAGGTCAGGCTCACTGGTCTATAGTTCCCTGGCTTGTCCTTACCCACCTTTCTTAAATAGAGGCACCACTTTAGCCAACCTCCAGTCATCTGGTACCTCACCTGTGGCTATCAATGATACAAATGTCTGAGCAACAGGCCCAGCAATCATTTCCCTAGCTTCCCACAGAGTTCTGGGATACAGCTGATCAGATCCCTGGAATTGATCCACCTTTATGAGTTTTAAGATGTCCAGCATCTCCTCCTCTGTAATATGGACATTTTTCAAGAGTCACTATTTATTTCTCCACATTCTCTGTCTTCCCTATCTATCTCCTGATTTCCCTCCTACTGCCTTGATGTGCTTCTAGGGATTCATTCGATCCCTGCTGTATCTATCTGGAATATGCTTCCTTCCTTTTCTTTTTGATGACCAAAACCTCAATTTCTCTGGTCATCCAGTATTCCCTGCACTACCAGCCTTGACCTTGACCCTAACAGAAACACAGGAGAAGGTCAGCCCTGCAGATGCTGGAGATCAGAGTCAAAAAGTGTGACACTGAAAAAGCACCGGGCGACCAGGCAGCATCCGAGGGATAGGAGAGTTGACATTTCATCAGGAATTCCTGATGAAGAACTGACACTTGAAACATCGACTCTCCTGCTCCTCGGATGCTACCTGACCAGCTGTGCTTTTCCAGCACCACACTTTTTGACCCTAACAGAAACATGTTGCCTCTGGACTCTACGTATCTCATTTTTGAAGGTTTCCCATTTTACAGCTGTCCCTTTACCTGCAAAATTCTGTCCTGAATCAACTTTTGAAAGTTCTTGCCTAACACTGCTAAAATTGGCCTTCCTCCAATTTAGAACTTTAACTTTTAGATCCGGCCGATCCTCTTCTATGACTATTTTAAAACTTTTAGAATTAAGATCCCCAAAGTGCTCCCCCACTGACACCTCAGTCACCTGCCCTGCCTTATTTCCCAAGAGTAGGCCAAGTTTTGCACATTCTCTAGTATGCACATCCACACAGTGAATCAGAAACTTTTCTTGGACACACTTAACAAATTCCTCTCCATCTAAACTCTTGACACCAGGACAGCCCCAGTCCATGTCTGGAAAATTAAAATTCCCTACCACTACCACCCTATTATTCTTACAGATAGCTGAGATCTCCTTATAAACTTGTTTTTCAATTTCCCACTGACTATTGGGGGGGTCTATGGTATAATCCCAATAAGGAGATCATCCCTTTCTTATTTCTCAGTTCCACCCAAATAACTTCCAGGAATATTCTCCCTAAATTTATAACTGTAAAGTTATCCCTAATCAAACATGCCTCTCCCCCTCCTCTCTTCCCCCCACCCCCTTTCTATCCTTCCCTGGAACTATCTATACATCTACACCCTGGAACATTAAGATGCCAGTCCTGTCCATCCCTGAGCCATGTTTCTGTAATTGCTATGATATCCCAGTCCCATGTTCCTAACCATGCCCTGAGTTCATCTGCCTTCCCTGTTAGGCCTCTTACGTTGAAATGAATACAGTTTAATTTATCAGTCCTACCTTGTTCTCTGCGTTGTTCCTGCCTATTCTGAGTGTTTGACTTGCTCCTTTTCCCAACTGTACCAGTCTCAAATCAATCTCTATCCTCTCTCTCCGGGTCCCACCCCTCCCACTAGTTTAAATCCACCTGAACAGCTCTGACAAATCTCCCCTTATATTAGTCCCCTTCCAATTCAGGCACAACCCGTGTTTCTTATACAGGTCACTTCTACCCCAGAAGTGATTCCAATGATCTAAAAATGTGAATCCTTTATCCCTGCACCAGCTCCTCACCTGCTCTATCCTCCTATTCCTACTCTCACTAGCACACGGCACTCGGAGTAATCCAGATATTACTACCCTCGAGGACCTCCTGCCTAATATCCTATATTCTCTCCTCAGAATCTCGTCCTTTTCTTTTCCTATGTTGTTAGTTCATCTTCAGAAATTCTTGTTTAATGGTCACATCATTATTACAGATCCTGGACAAAGTGGGGGTCCTATTTTAACACATTGTACAGTGAGTACAGGTTACCTGTGAAAATAGCAGCGCCATCACAACTATTCTTTGAACAGGCAGAGATGTTACTGTACGTTCCATTAGAAGGTGAAGAGCTGTTTTCACAAGTTCTGTTTGAGGGTGCCATTTCAATATGAGCTATTTTCACTAACATACAAACCTGGAGTATCAGCAGGCCGTTCAGCCCTTCAAGCCTGCTGCGTTATTCAATAAAGTCATGGCTGATCTAACGGCAATCACAAATTCACATACCCATCTATCCCTGATTATCGTCCACTCCCTTGCTCAAGAATCGATCCTTTCTGCCTTTAACACATCTGAGGAAACCACTCCCACCAACTTCCCATGAACATATACAATCCTCGGAGTGATTTATGCCCTCCTCACTGTTTTAAGTGGGTAGGTAACCTCTTGTTCTGAAACAGTGACCCTTTGATTTAGATGCTGTCCAAGGAACCTCCATCTGCCCCATCAAGGCCCTCATGAGCTTCCACATTTCAATCAAACCCCAGTAAATACAAACCTACACTGTCCATCCTTTCCCCACAAGAGGGCCTCCTTACTCCAGGTATTAGGCCTGGTGAAGCTTCTCTGACCTGCTTCCAAAACAAAGCCTACTTTCTCATCTGCTTTGTTACAGCTAACCTGAGAATGCAACTTTTAACAAAAAAAGGTTTGGTGATTTACACATGAAAGAAGTGAAACTATCCTGGTATTTGAACAGATGAAAGACTCAACAGACAATCCAGGTTTTTTCCATTGTATAATTTCAGTTACATCACACTGTAAATCTTTGCTATAAATTCTGTGTGTTACGATTGAGCCCTCCACAACCACCTGATGAAGGAGTGACGCTCCGAAAGCTAGTGCTTCCAATTCAATCTGTTGGACTCTAACCTGGTGTTGTGGGATTTTTAACTTTGTACACCCCAGTCCAACACCGACATCTCCAAATCATTCTCATCTGATGGTTATTACATGATCCTTTCAAAGGGGCAGTTCTAATGTTATTGGGGAGGCCATGACCAAATGGTATTATTGCTAGACTATAAATCCAGATTCTGAGCTCATGTTCTGGGGGTCCTGGTTCAAGTCCCATCACAGCAAATGGTGAAATTTGATTTTCACTTTTTAAAAAAAATGGAAATAAGAATCTACAGATGATTGTGAAACCATTCTCGATTGTTGGAAAAACCCATCCCAGTCATTCCTGTGTTTCAGGGAAGGAAGTCTGCCTTCCTGACTGGGTCTGGCCTATATCTGACTTCAGACCCACAGCAACATGGTCGTCTCTCAACTGCCCCCTGAAATGGCCTAGCAACAAACCATTCAGTTGTACCAATCGCCACAGAGTCTCAAAGAAGTGAAACTAGTTGGATCAGGTGGAATTGAGCTCGGTACCAGAAAAGGCAATGGTAAAAACAGCCTGTTGACCCTGCAGGGTCCTCCTGACTAACATATTGGGGGGGGGGGGGGGGAACAGTGTCAACACTGGGAGAACAGTCTCAACAACGAATCAAGTAACAGTCAAGATTAGAGTGGTGCTGGCAGCATCTGAGGGGCAGAAAAATCAAGGTATTGGGCAAAAGCTTTTCTCCAGCATCTTTGTTCTGCCTGTCATCCTCACAGAATCATACCTTACAGACCCCACCGTCACTATCTCTGGGTAGGTCCTGTCCCACCGGCAGGACAGACCCAGCAGATGGAGTGGGGCATAATTGCATTACACATTCCTTGAAAAGGGACAGCTCCATATATTCATTCAAAAACAGCAGTGCCTTTATTACAGGTTACCCAACATGACCCATGCCATTTAAAAAGACAGTGCTGTTATGACACATTCCTTTCAAAAGGACAGTCTCTATATATTACACATTCCGATTGAATCATTACAGAATCCCTGTTATACATACAATCTCATCATTACACATTCTGTGGGAGAGCCAGTCTCAATACCACACATTCCTTTTCGGAACAGGGATGGGCCAGTCATCCTGTTAGCTTACTCTGCCTTTTAATACAATCATAGCTGAGCATGTTGAAGGTAGATACCTGATTCCCAGTGGGGTACAGGGTTATGGGGATAGGTTGGGCAAATCTTACCTTGAACATACTCAGTGACTGAGTTTACACAGCCCTCAGTGGTCTAAGGGTCATGGCTTGCTGACAAAAACCTTTCTCCTCATCCTGCTCAGAATTTAAATTGTGTCCCCTGGTTCGAGACTCCCCAGTCAGTGGAAAACAGTAACGTTGACCATGTATTGGTCAACTAGGTGGGAACATCATCTCTCTTACGCCCCCATGATCTTTCCTAATGGACTTTGCAAAAAAGGTCTAAGTAGCACTCGAGCAGGCCAGGGAAGATAGAGCCACCCTCCCTGACCCCAGACTTGATCGGAAAGCTTTCCAACTCTCAGCCACTGGTTGACACTGTGCTGCTGAGGGTTGAATACAGCGGTTGGATCCAATTGCAGATTCCCTCCCCAAAGCCCATTTTGGTTATCACTACTACCATGGAGGTGTGCGAAATTCAGTCCCAAGCCTCCTCCTAGTCCTTGCTGATGAGGCAACTGTCTGTACCTCTGTGATACCTGAGTAATCAAATCTCTGAGGTGGCTCAATCCACTTGGGACTCACGTTGGCTGCTTCTTCCCAGCTGGAACCCAAAAGCAGGGTTTCACAAATAATCACTTTGAGTCCCCCTCCCCGCCCCCAGAGTCTTCTGGGGTCAACATCAGATGATAAGACTGTGAGAAATAAAAACAGGAGTCGGCTGTTCCACCCCTTGAGCCTGTCCACCATTCAACAGGACCATGGCTGATCCCACATTCCTCACATTCACTTTCCTGCCCTTTCCCGATAATCCTTCATTCCCCAACTGACCAAGAATCTCTTGATCTCAGACTTAAATACAAGGACTCTGCCCGCCCCCCACCCCCCACCACCAACCCTCCACAGCTCTCTCTGTGTCAGGGAGTTCCAAAGACCCACAACCCTCCGAGACAGAAAATTCTTCCCTGTCTCAGTCTGAAATCGGTGCCCCTTTATCCTGAGACTGTGCCCTCTGACCCTTGACCCTCCCATGAGGGGGAAGCACCCTCCCAGCATTGACCCTGAACAATCCTGCATACTTCAGTCAGATCTCCCCTCATACTCCAGACAGTAGAATCCTAACCTGTGTATTGTTTTCCTGACGAACCTGTTCAGACACATTATGACACACCTCTGCAACTGTTGGGACTTGAACCCAGGCTTCCTGCCTCAGTGATAATGACACTCCCTCTGTACCAAAATAAGCCGTTCCAACTTGTTTAGCCTCTGCGCATAAGACAATCAGCCAAGTGAACCCTCTCTAAACTGCAGCCAATGAAACAATACCTTTTTTAGATTAGATTACTTTTTAGATTAGATTACATTACAGTGTGGAAACAGGCCCTTCGGCCCAACAAGTCCACACCGACCCACCGAAGCGCAACCCATACCCCTACATTTACCCCTTACCTAACACTACGGGCAATTTAGCGTGGCCAATTCACCTGACCTGCAGATGTTTGGACTGTGGGAGGAAACCGGAGCACCCGGAGGAAACCCACACAGACACGGGGAGAATGTGCAAACTCCACACAGTCAGTCGCCTGAGGCGGGAATTGAACCCAGGTCTCTGGTGCTGTGAGGCAACAGTGCTAACCACTGAGCCACCTGTTTTCTTGAATAAGGGGATCAATACTGCTCACAGTTTGATGCCAGCTTCCATGGCCCCCTTGTCAACCTCTGGTCTTGCTGTAAGCGACAGTCGGCTAGTTCAAGGTAGTGGTCAGAGCAGAACACCATGTGGGCTTTGATTGAGCTGATCGTGAACTCTTGGCACATGAGGAAGAAACTCGATTTTAACAGATAGGGACAAACAGGCAATTGTATGGAGGGTACATTAACGAGTTTGAGCGTTTCGATGGGGAGGGGTCACTTTTTTGCACAATACAAGAGATGGTGAAGTTGACTCCCTGGAGAAGAATAGCCAGGCCAGAGGAACAGGAACCATTTTGTCCCAACCAGCTTGAAAGCCAAAGGGAACACTTTCTGAAATCAGGTCCCTCTATTAACAGGAGCTTTCTGCACAGGAAAACCCTTCTGAAAGTAATATCACATTGCTCTGCTCTCTTTGCAGACAAGTGATGGAAGCAGGTGGGTCAGGATTCTGTGGTGCCATCCCTAGAGAGTAGAATGCAGCCTGTTGGCACACGTTATTGGTTTGGCAACATGCAAACTGACCTTAAACTGGGAGCGGGGCAATGTGAGGGGCAACTCTCCTGTTATTTGTATACATGGCCCAAGTGCATTGGCTCGAAGGATTTGAACGGGTCATTGACACAGGGTCCACCCCAGAAATCAGGAATCTCAGCCAGTGCTGAGAGTCAGGGGAGCAGTCTCTGTCAGGCAGCTGTCTCCTTCAGGCACAGGATCAGCTCAGAGTGAAGGAACAAAGACCGAAAGGAGCCTTTCAGCTGAAGACAAGTGTGCCCCTTCCAACTCTTGCCTGTGTTACAAACGGTATTCCTCTCTGCCTAATGGGGCACAGCCAAACTGTTGCTTCTCAACAAAATGAGGAAACTGTCTGAAATGTCCTTACAGACAGTCAGTTAGAGGACTGTGAATCATCCTTCTCCTAAAGTCTAAAGTTCAACAGCAACAGTGTCCTGGAGGCAGTGATTGGTATTTGTTTTCCCCATTATTTATTGGGGGCATTGCTGGCAAGTCGAACATTTATAGCCCATGTCATGAGTGACCTGCAAGGGTCATTCCAGAGGGCAATTAAGAGTTAACCCCATGGCTGGGGCTCTGGAATCACGTGCAGGCCCGACCAGGGAAAGACAGCAGATTTCCTTCTCTGAAAGACGTTAATGAATCAGTCAGGTTTGTTTTATGGCAATAAATGATCGTTTCATGGTCACCATGATCTGATCATGAGACTGGTTTTCAATTCCAGATTGAGGAATTGAATGTGAATTCCACTATAGCCTCCTGTTAAAGGATTATTGTCTCTAACATGGACCCTGTTAAAGGGGCAGTGTCACTCTCACAGACACCTGTTAAAGGGGCAGTGTCACTCTCACAGACACCTGTTAAAGGGCCAGTCTCACTCTCACAGCATCCTGTTAAAGGGCCAGTGTCACTCCCATGGCTTCCTGTTAAAGGGCCAGTGTCACACTTAGAGCCTCCTGTTAAAGAGACAGTATCACTCTCACAGCCTCCAGTTAAAGGGTCAATGTCACAAACACATGTTAAAGGGGAGTGTCACTATCACAGACTCCTGTGAAGGAGGCAGTGACACTACCACAGGCTCCTGTTAAAAGGAGGCAACCCACCACACACCCCTCTTAAAGAACAAGTGTCACTATCTTAGACACATCTTAAAGAGACAATCACAATCACAGCCTCCTGTTAAAGGGGCAGGGTCAAACTCACAGGCTCCTGTTAAAGGGGCAAGGTCACTCCCACAGCCTCCTGTTAAAGGGCCAGTGTCACTCCCATGGCCTCCTGTTAAAGGGGAAGGATTATTATTCACAGTTTCCTGTTATAGGGGCAGGGTTACTAATCACAGCCTCCTGTTAAAGGGCCAGTGTCACTCCCATGGCCTCCTGTTAAAGGGGAAGGATTATTATTCACAGTTTCCTGTTATAGGGGCAGGGTTACTAATCACAGCCTCCTGTTAAAGGGCCAGTGTCACTCCCATGGCCTCCTGTTAAAGGGGAAGGATTATTATTCACAGTTTCCTGTTATAGGGGCAGGGTTACTAATCACAGCTTCCTGTTAAAGGGCCAGTGTCACTCCCATGGCCTCCGGTTAAAGGGGAAGGATTATTATTCACAGTTTCCTGTTATAGGGGCAGGGTTACTAATCACAGCCTCCTGTTAAAGGGCCAGTGTCACTCCCATGGCCTCCTGTTAAAGGGGAAGGATTATTATTCACAGTTTCCTGTTATAGGGGCAGGGTTACTAATCACAGCCTCCTGTTAAAGGGCCAGTGTCACACTCAGAGCCTCCTGTTAAAGAGACAGTATCACTCTCACAGCCTCCAGTTAAAGGGTCAATGTCACAAACACATGTTAAAGGGGAGTGTCACTATCACAGACTCCTGTGAAGGAGGCAGTGACACTACCACAGGCTCCTGTTAAAAGGAGGCAACCCACCACACACCCCTCTTAAAGAACAAGTGTCACTATCTTAGACACATCTTAAAGAGACAGTCACAATCACAGC
This sequence comes from Chiloscyllium punctatum, assembly GCF_047496795.1. Lineage (NCBI taxonomy): Eukaryota > Metazoa > Chordata > Chondrichthyes > Orectolobiformes > Hemiscylliidae > Chiloscyllium > Chiloscyllium punctatum. The sequence goes on from NC_092785.1 coordinate 2,198,560, forward strand.
CTCCTGTTAAAGGGGCAGGGTCACTCTCACAGCCTCCTGTTAAAGGGGCAGGGTCACCATTACAGACTCCTTTTAAAGGGGCAGGGTCACTTGCACAGCCTCCTGTTAAAGGGGCGGTGACACTCTCACAGCGTCCTGTTAAAGGGGCAGGATCACTCACACCGCCTCCTGTTAAAGGGGCAGGGTCGCCATTACAGCCTCCAATTAAAGGGGCAGGGTCACCATTACAGCCTCCAATTAAAGGGGCAGAGTCACAATTATAGACTCCTGTTAAAGGGGCAGGGACACCATTACAACCTCCTATTAAAGGAGCAGTGTCACCATTACAGACTCTTGTCTAAGGGGCAGGCTCACCATTAGAGACTGTTGTTAAAGAGGCAGTGTCACCATTTCAGCCTCCTGTTAAAGGGCTGGGTCACCATTACAGCCTCCAATTAAAGGTGTAGGGTCACCATAACTGACTCCTGTTAAAGGAGTAGTGTCACCATTACAGCCTCCTGTTAAAGGCGCAGGCTCACCATTACGGACTGTTGTTAAAGGGGCAGGGTCACTCTCACAGCCTCCTGTTAAATGGACCAGGTCACACATACATCCTCCTGTTAAAGGGGCAGGGTCACTCGCAGTGCCTCCTGTTAAAGGGGCAGGGTCACCATTACAGCCTACTGTTAAAGGGGCAGAGTCACCATTACATCCTCCTGTTAAAGGGGCAGGGTCACTCGCAGTGCCTCCTGTTAAAGGGGCAGGGTCACCATTACGGACTGTTGTTAAAGGGGCAGGGTCACCATTACAGACTCCTGTTAAAAGGGCAGGGTCACTCGCAGTGCCTCCTGTTAAAGGGGCAGGGTCACCATTACGGACTGTTGTTAAAGGGGCAGGGTCACCATTACAGCCTCCTTTTATTGGGTCAGGGTCGCTGTTACAGATTCCAATTAAAAGGGGCAGGGTCACCATTCTAAACTCCTGTTAAAGGGGCAGGGACACCATTACAGCCTAGTGTTTAAGGGGCAGGCTCACCATTACGGACTGTTGTTAAAGGGGCAGGGTCACTTGCACAGCCTCCTGTTAAAGGGGCAGAGACACACTCACAGCCTCCTGTTAAAGGGACAGTGTCACCATTACAGACACCAATTAAAGGGGCAGGGTCACCATTACACTCCTATTAATGGATCAGGGTCGCCATTACAGACTCCAATTAAAGGGGCAGAGTCACAATTATAGACTCCTGTTAAAGGGGCAGGGACACCATTACAGGTTCCTATTAAAGGGGCAGGGTCGCCATTACAGAGACCTGTTAAAGGGGCAGGGTCACCATTTCAGCCTGCTACTAAAAGGGCAGTGTCACCATCACAGCCTCCTGTTAAAGGGGCAGGGTCACTCTCACAGCCTCCTGTTAAACGGGCTGGATCACCATTACACACTCCTGTTAAAGGGGCAGGGTCACCATTACAGACTCCTGTTAAAGGGGCAGGGTCACCATTACAGACTCCTGTTAAAAGGACAGGGTCACTCGCACAGTCTCCTGTTAAAGGGGCAGGGTCACTCTCACAGCCTCCTGTTAAAGGGGCAGGGTGACCATTACAGCATCCTGTTAAAGGGGCAGGGTGACCATTACAGCCTCCTGTTAAAGGGGCAGTGTCACTCTCACAACCTCCTGTTAAAGGGGCCAGGTCATTCACATAGCCTCCAGTTAAAGGGTCAGGGTCCCCATTAAAGACTCCAATTAAAGGGGCAGGCTCATCATTACAGCCTCCAATTAAAGGCGCAGGGTCGCCATTACAGACTCCAATTAAAGGGGCAGGGACACCATTATAGACTCCTGTTAAAGGAGCAGTGTCACCATGACAGACTCCTGTCTAAGGGGCAGGCTCACCATTACGGACTGTTGTTAAAGGGGCAGGGTCATCATTACAGACTCTTTTTAAAGGGGCAGGGTCACTTGCACAGCCTCCTGTTAAAGGGGCCGAGACACCATTACAGCCTCCAGTTAAAGGGGCCTAGACACCATTACAGCCTCCAGTTAAAGGGGCCAAGTCATTCTCACATCCTCCTGTTAAAGGGGCAGGGTCACTCACACATCCTCCTGTTAAAGGGGCAGAGTCACCATTACAGCCTCCTTTTAAAGGGGCAGGGTCACCATTACAGCCTCCTGTTAAAGGGGCAGGGCCACTCTCACAGCCTCCTGTTAAAGGGGCAGGGTCACCATTACAGCCTACCGTTAAAGGGGCAGAGTCACCATTACAGCCTCCAGCTAAAGGGACAGGGTCACTCCCTCAGCTTCCTGTTAAAGGGACAGGGTCATTATCACATCCTCCTGTTAAAGGGGCAGGGTCACCATTACAGTCTCCTGTTAACGGGACAGGGTCACTCCCTCAGCCTCTTGTTGAAGGGTCAGGGTCACTCTCGCAGACTCCTGTTAAAGGGACAGGTTCACCATTACAGCCTCCTGTTAAAGGGGCAAGGTCACCATTACAGCCTCTTGTTAAAGGGGCAGGGTCACTCACAGCCTCCTGTTAAAGGGACAGTGTCACTCAGACAGCCTCCTGTTAAAGGGTCAGGGTCATTATCACAGCCTCATGTTAAAGGGGCAGGGTCACTCTCATAGACTCCTGTTAAAGGAGCACGGTCACCATTACAGACTCTTGTTAAAGCAGCAGGGTCACTCTCGCAGACTCCCGTTAAAGTGGCAGGGTCACCATTACAGCCTACTGTTAAAGGGGCAGAGTCACCATTTTAGCCTCCTGCTAAATGGGAAGGGTCACTCTCACAGCCTCCTGTTAAAGGGACAGTGTCACTCTCACCACCTCCTGTTAAAGGGGCAAGGTCACTGTCACAGCCTCCTTTTAAAGGGACAGTGTCACTCTCACAGCCTCTGGTTAAAGGGGCAGGGTCACTCTCACAGACTGCTGTTAAAGGGGCACGGTCACCATTACAGACTCTTGTTAAAGCAGCAGGGTCACCATTACAGCCTCCTGTTAAAGGGGCCGGGTCACTCTCACAGTGTCCGGTTAAAGGGGCAGGGTCACCATTACAGACTCCTGTTGAAGGGGCAGGGTCACTCTCGCAGACTCCTGTTAAAGGGGCAGGGTCACCATTACAGCCTACTGTTAAAGGGGCAGAGTCACTCACAGCCTCCTGTTGAAGGGACAGTGTCACTCTCACAGCCTCATGTTAAAGGGGCAGGGTCACTCTCACAGCCTCCTATTAAAGGGGCCGGGTCACTCTCACAGTCTCCAGTTAAATGTGCAGGGTCACCATTACAGCCTACTGTTAAAGGGCAGAGTCACCATTACAGCCTCCTGTTAAAGGGGCAGGGTCACTCTCACAGCGTCCTGTTAAAGGGACAGTGTCACTCTCACAGCCCCTGTTAAAGGGACAGTGTCACTCGCACAGCCTCTGGTTAAAGGGGCAGGGTCACTCTCACAGCCTCCTGTTAAAGGGTCAGGGTAACCATTACAGACTCCTGTTAAAGGGGCAGGGTCACCATTACAACCTCCTGTTAAAGGGGCAGGGTCACTCACAGCCTCCTGTTAAAGGGACAGTGTCACTCTCACAGCCTCCTGTTAAAGGGGCAGGGTCATTCACTCAGCCTCATGTTGAAGGGGCAGGGTCATTATCACATCCTCCTGTTAAAGGGGCAGGGTCACTATCACAGCATCCTGTTAAAGGGACAGTGTCACTCTCACAGCCTCCTGTTAAAGGGGCAGGGTCATTCTCTCAGCCTCATGTTGAAGGGGCAGGGTCATTATCACATCCTCCTGTTAAAAGGACAGTGCCACTCAGACAGCCTCCTGTTAAAGGGGCAGAGACACTCTCACAGACTCCTGTTAAAGGGGCCCGATCACCATCACAGACTCTTGTCAAAGCGGCAGGGTCACCATTACAGACTCCTGTTAAAGGGGCAGGGTCACTCTCAAAGCCTCCTGTTAAAGGGGCAGGGTCAGCATTACAGCCTCCTGTTAAAGGGACAGGGTCACTCCCTCAGCTTCCTGTTAAAGGGTCAGGGTCACTCTTGCAGATTCCTGTTAAAGGGTCAGGGTCACCATTACAGCCTCCTGTTAAAGGGGCAGCGTCTCGATTACAGACTCCTGTTAAAGGGGCAGAGTCACCATTACAGCCTCCTGTTAAAGGGGCAGGGTCACTCACAGCCTCCTGTTGAATGGACAGTGTCACTCTCACAGACTCTTGTTAAAGCAGCAGGGTCACCATTACAGCCTCCTGTTAAAGGGGCAGGGTCACTCTCACAGCGTCCTGTTAAAGGGGCAGGGTAACCATTACAGACTCCTGTTAAAGGGGCAGGGTCACCATTACAACCTCCTGTTAAAGGGGCAGGGTCACTCACAGCCTCCTGTTAAAGGGACAGTGTCACTCTCACAGCCTCCTGTTAAAGGGGCAGGGTCATTCACTCAGCCTCATGTTGAAGGGGCAGGGTCATTATCACATCCTCCTGTTAAAGGGGCAGGGTCACTATCACAGCATCCTGTTAAAGGGGCAGAGACACTCTCACAGACTCCTGTTAAAGGGGCCCGATCACCATCACAGACTCTTGTCAAAGCGGCAGGGTCACCATTACAGACTCCTGTTAAAGGGGCAGGGTCACTCTCAAAGCCTCCTGTTAAAGGGGCAGGGTCAGCATTACAGCCTCCTGTTAAAGGGACAGGGTCACTCCCTCAGCTTCCTGTTAAAGGGTCAGGGTCACTCTTGCAGATTCCTGTTAAAGGGTCAGGGTCACCATTACAGCCTCCTGTTAAAGGGGCAGCGTCTCGATTACAGACTCCTGTTAAAGGGGCAGAGTCACCATTACAGCCTCCTGTTAAAGGGGCAGGGTCACTCACAGCCTCCTGTTGAATGGACAGTGTCACTCTCACAGACTCTTGTTAAAGCAGCAGGGTCACCATTACAGCCTCCTGTTAAAGGGGCAGGGTCACTCTCACAGCGTCCTGTTAAAGGGACAGTGTCACTCAGACAGCCTCCTGTTAAAGGGGCAGGGTCATTCTCACAGCCTCCTGTTAAAGGGGCAGGGTCACTCTCACAGCCTCCTGTTAAAGGGGCACGGTCAACATTACAGACCCTTGTCAAAGCGGCAGGGTCACCATTACAGCCCCCTGTTAAAGGGTCAGGGTCACCATTACAGACTCCTGTTAAAGGGGCAGGGTCACTCTCGCAGACTCCTGTTAAAGGGGCAGGGTCAATCCCACAGCCTCCTGTTAAAGGGACAGTGTCACTCAGACAGCCTCCTGTTAAAGGGGCAGGGTCAGTCCCACAGCCTCCTGTTAAAGGGCAGGGTCACTCTCACAGCCTCCTGTTAAAGGGACAGTGTCACTCAGACAGCCTCCTGTTAAAGGGGCAGGGCTACTCTCACAGCCTCCTGTTAAAGGGGCAGGGCCACTCTCACAGCCTCCTGTTAAAGGGACCAGGTCACACACACATCCTCCTGCTAAAGCAGCACAGTCACTCGCAGTGCCTCCTGTTAAAGGGTCGGGGTCACCATTACAGACTCCTGTTAAAGGGGCAGGGTCACTCTCGCAGACTCCTGTTAAAGGGGCAGGGTCTCCATTACAGACTCCTGTTAAAGGGGCAGGGTCACCATTACAGCCTACCGTTAAAGGGGCAGAGTCACCATTACAGCCTCCAGTTAAAGGGACAGGGTCACTCCCTCAGCTTCCTGTTAAAGGGTCAGGGTCACTCTCGCAGATTCCTGTTAAAGGGTCAGGGTCACCATTACAGCCTCCTGTTAAAGGGGCAGGGTCACTCTCGCAGACACCTGTTAAAGGGACACGGTCATTATCACATCCTCCTGTTAAAGGGGCAGGGTCACCATTACAGCCTCCTGTTAAAGGGGCAGGGTCACCATTACAGTCTCCGCTTAACGGGACAGGGTCACTCCCTCAGCCTCTTGTTAAAGGGTCAGGGTCACTCTCGCAGACTCTTGTTAAAGGGACAGGTTCACCATTACAGCTTCCTGTTAAAGGGACAGGTTCACCATTACAGCTTCCTGTTAAAGGGTCAGGGTCACTCTCGCAGACTCCTGTTAAAGGGTCAGGGTCACCATTACAGCCTCCTGTTAAAGGGACAGGGCCACCATTACAGCCTCCTGTTAAAGGGGCAGGGTCACTCTCGCAGACTCCTGTTAAAGGGACAGGTTCACCATTACAGCCTCCTGTTAAAGGGACAGGGTCACCATTACAGCCTCCTGTTAAAGGGGCAAGGTCACCATTACAGCCTCCTGTTAAAGGGGCAGGGTCACTCTCGCAGACTCCTGTTGAAGGGACAGGTTCACCATTACAGCCTCCTGTTAAAGGGGCAAGGTCACCATTACAGCCTACTGTTAAAGGGGCAGGGTCACTCTCGCAGACTCCTGTTAAAGGGCAGCGTCTCGATTACAGACACCTCTTAAAGGGACAGCGTCACCATTACAGCCTACTGTTAAAGGGACAGAGTCACCATTACAGCCTCTTGTTAAAGGGGCAGGGTCACCATTACAGTCTCCGCTTAACGGGACAGGGTCACTCCCTCAGCCTCTTGTTAAAGGGTCAGGGTCATTATCACATCCTCCTGTTAAAGGGACAGGTTCACCATTACAGCTTCCTGTTAAAGGGACAGGTTCACCATTACAGCTTCCTGTTAAAGGGTCAGGGTCACTCTCGCAGACTCCTGTTAAAGGGTCAGGGTCACCATTACAGCCTCCTGTTAAAGGGACAGGGCCACCATTACAGCCTCCTGTTAAAGGGGCAGGGTCACTCTCGCAGACTCCTGTTAAAGGGACAGGTTCACCATTACAGCCTCCTGTTAAAGGGACAGGGTCACCATTAGAGCCTCCTGTTAAAGGGGCAAGGTCACCATTACAGCCTCCTGTTAAAGGGGCAGGGTCACTCTCGCAGACTCCTGTTGAAGGGACAGGTTCACCATTACAGCCTCCTGTTAAAGGGGCAAGGTCACCATTACAGCCTACTGTTAAAGGGGCAGGGTCACTCTCGCAGACTCCTGTTAAAGGGCAGCGTCTCGATTACAGACACCTCTTAAAGGGACAGCGTCACCATTACAGCCTAATGTTAAAGGGGCAGAGTCACCATTACAGCCTCTTGTTAAAGGGGCAGGGTCACTCTCACAGCGTCCTGTTAAAGGGACAGGGTCATTATCACATCCTCCTGTTAAAGGGGCAGGGTCACCATTACAGTCTCCGCTTAACGGGACAGGGTCAGTCCCTCAGCCTCTTGTTGAAGGGTCAGGGTCACTCTCGCAGACTCCTGTTAAAGGGACAGGTTCACCATTACAGCCTCCTGTTAAAGGGACAGGTTCACCATTACAGCCTCCTGTTAAAGGGGCAGGGTCACTCTCGCAGACTCCTGTTAAAGGGACAGGTTCACCATTACAGCCTCCTGTTAAAGGGGCAGGGTCACTCTCATAGACTCCTGTTAAAGGAGCACGGTCACCATTACAGACTCTTGTTAAAGCAGCAGGGTCACTCTTGCAGACTCCCGTTAAAGGGGCAGAGTCACCATTTTAGCCTCCTGTTAAATGGGAAGGGTCACTCTCACAGCCTTCTGTTAAAGGGACAGTGTCACTCTCACCGCCTCCTGTTAAAGGGGCAAGGTCACTCTCACAGCCTCTGGTTAAAGGGGCAGGGTCACCATTACAGACTCTTGTTAAAGCAGCAGGGTCACCATTACAGCCTACTGTTAAAGGGGCAGGGTCACTCTTACAGCCTCCTATTAAAGGGGCCGGGTCACTCTCACAGTCTCCGGTTAAAGGGACAGCGTCACTCTCACAGCCTCTGGTTAAAGGGGCAGGGTCACTCTCACAGATTGCTGTTAAAGGGGCACGGTCACCATTACAGACTCTTGTTAAAGCAGCAGGGTCACCATTACAGCCTACTGTTAAAGGGGCAGGGTCACTCTCGCAGACTCCTGTTAAAGGGGCAGGGTCACCATTACAGCCTACTGTTAAAGGGGCAGAGTCACTCACAGCCTCCTGTTGAAGGGACAGTGTCACTCTCACAGCCTCATGTTAAAGGGGCAGGGTCACTCTCACAGCCTCCTATTAAAGGGGCCGGGTCACTCTCTCAGTCTCCAGTTAAATGTGCAGGGTCACCATTACAGCCTCCTGTTAAAGGGGCAGAGTCACCATTACAGCCTCCTGTTAAAGGGACAGTGTCACTCTCACAGCCTCCTGTTAAAGGGGCAGGGTCACCATTACAGCCTCCTGTTAAATGGGAAGGGTCACTCTAACAGCCTCCTCTTAAAGGGACAGTGTCACTCTCACCACCTCCTGTTAAAGGGACAGTGTCACTCGCACAGCCTCTGGTTAAAGGGGCAGGGTCACTCTCACAGCCTCCTGTTAAAGGGTCAGGGTAACCATTACAACCTCCTGTTAAAGGGGCAGGGTCACTCACAGCCTCCTGTTAAAGGGACAGTGTCACTCTCACAGCCTCCTGTTAAAGGGGCAGGGTCATTCTCTCAGCCTCATGTTGAAGGGGCAGGGTCATTATCACATCCTCCTGTTAAAAGGACAGTGCCACTCAGACAGCCTCCTGTTAAAGGGGCAGGGTCACTCGCACAGACTCCTGTTAAAGGGGCAGAGACACTCTCACAGACTCCTGTTAAAGGGGCCCGGTCACCATCACAGACTCTTGTCAAAGCGGCAGGGTCACCGTTACAGCCTCCTGTTAAAGGGGCAGGGTCACTCTCAAAGCCTCCTGTTAAAGGGGCAGGGTCACTCCCTCAGCTTCCTGTTAAAGGGTCAGGGTCACTCTTGCAGATTCCTGTTAAAGGGGCAGGGTCACCATTACAGCCTCCTCTTAAAGGGGCAGGGTCACTCTCGCAGACTCCTGTTAAAGGGGCAGCGTCTCGATTACAGACTCCTGTTAAAGGGGCAGAGTCACCATTACAGCCTCCTGTTAAAGGGACAGTGTCACTCTCACAGACTCATGTTAAAGGGGCAGCGTCTCGATTACAGACTCCTGTTAAAGGGGCAGAGTCACCATTACAGCCTCCTGTTAAAGGGGCAGAGTCACCATTACAGCCTCCTGTTGAAGGGACAGTGTCACTCTCACAGACTCATGTTAAAGGGGCAGGGTCACTCTCACAGCCTCCTGTTAAAGGGGCAGGGTCACTCTCACAGACTCCAGTTAAAGGAGCACGGTCACCATTACAGACTCCTGTTAAAGCAGCAGGGTCACCATTACAGCCTCCTGTTAAAGGGGTAGGGTCACTCTCACAGCCTCCTGTTAAAGGGGCAGGGTCACTCTTACAGTCTCCGGTTAAAGGGGCAGGGTCACCATTACAGACTCCTGTTGAAGGGGCAGGGTCACTCTCGCAGACTCCTGTTAAAGGGGCAGGGTCACCATTACAGCCTCCTGTTAAATGGACAGGGTCACTCTCACAGCCTCCTATTAAAGGGTCAGGGTCACTCTCGCAGACTCCTGTTAAAGGGACAGGTTCACCATTACAGCCTCCTGTTAAAGGGGCAGGGTCACCATTACAGCCTCCTGTTAAAGGGGCAGGGTCACCATTACAGCCTACTGTTAAAGGGGCAGAGTCACTCACAGCCTCCTGTTAAAGGGACAGGGTCACTCAGACAGCCTCCTGTTAAAGGGGCAGGGTCTTTATCACAGCCTCATGTTAAAGGGTCAGGGTCACCATTACAGCCTCCTGTTAAAGGGGCAGGTCACCATTACAGCCTACTGTCAAAGGGGCAGAGTAACCATTACAGCCTCCTGTTAAAGGGACAGGGTCACTCTCACAGCCTCCTGTTACAGGGACAGTGTCACTCTCAAAGCCTCCTATTAAAGGGGCAGGTCACCCTTACAGTCTCCTGTTAAAGGGGCAGGGTCACCATTACAGACTCCTGTTAAAGGGGCAGGGTCATTATCACATCCTCCTGTTAAAGGGGTAGGGTCACTCCCACAGCCTCCTGTTAAAGAGGCACGGTCACCATTACAGACTCTTGTCAAAGCGGCAGGGTCACCATTACAGCCCCCTGTTAAAGGGGCAGGGTCACCATTACAGCCTCCTGTTAAAGGGACAGGGTCACTCCCTCAGCTTCCTGTTAAAGGGTCAGGGTAACCATTACAGACTCCTGTTAAAGGGGCAGGGTCACCATTACAACCTCCTGTTAAAGGGGCAGGGTCACTATCACGGCCTAGTGTTAAAGGGACAGTGTCACTCTCACAGCCTCCTGTTAAAGTGGCAGGGTCACTCTCCCAGACTCCTGTTAAAGGGACAGGGTCACTCCCACAGCCTCCTGTTAAAGGGACAGGGTCACTCTCACTGACTCCTGTTAAAGGGGCAGAGACACTCTCACAGCCTCCTGTTAAAGGGGCCCGGTCACCATCACAGACTCCTGTTAAAGGGACAGGGTCACCATTACAACCTCCTGTTAAAGGGGCAGGGTCACTCACAGCCTCCTGTTAAAGGGGCAGGGTCATTCTCACAGCCTCATGTTGAAGGGGCAGGGTCATTATCACATCCTCCTGTTAAAGTGGCAGGGTCACTCTCCCAGACTCCTGTTAAAGGGACAGGGTCACTCCCACAGCCTCCTGTTAAAGGGACAGGGTCACTCTCACTGACTCCTGTTAAAGGGGCAGAGACACTCTCACAGCCTCCTGTTAAAGGGGCCCGGTCACCATCACAGACTCCTGTTAAAGGGGCAGGGTCACCATTACAACCTCCTGTTAAAGGGGCAGGGTCACTCACAGCCTCCTGTTAAAGGGGCAGGGTCATTCTCACAGCCTCATGTTGAAGGGGCAGGGTCATTATCACATCCTCCTGTTAAAGTGGCAGGGTCACTCTCCCAGACTCCTGTTAAAGGGACAGGGTCACTCCCACAGCCTCCTGTTAAAGGGACAGGGTCACTCTCACTGACTCCTGTTAAAGGGGCAGAGACACTCTCACAGCCTCCTGTTAAAGGGGCCCGGTCACCATCACAGACTCTTTTCAAAGCGGCAGGGTCACCATTACAGCCTCCTGTTAAAGGGGCATGGTCACCATTACAGCGTCCTGTTAAAGGGGCAAGGTCACCATTACAGACACTTGTCAAATTGGCAGGGTCAGAAATACAGCCTCCTGTTAAATGAACAGGGTCACTCCCTCAGCCTCCTGTTAAAGGGTCAGGGTCACTCTCGCAGACTCCTGTTAAAGGGACAGGGTCACCATTACAGCCTCCTGTTAAAGGGGCAGGGTCACTCACGGCCTCCTGTTAAAGGACAGTGTCACTCTCACATCCTCCTGTTAAATGGGCAGGGTCACTCTAACAGCCTCATGTTAAAGGGGCAGTGTCACTCTCACAGCCTCCTGTTAAAGGGGCATGGTCATTCACACAGCCTCTTGTTAAAGGGGCAGGGTCACATTACAAACTTCAGTTAAAAGAGCAGGGTCACCATTACACACTCCTGTTAAAGGGGCAGGGTCACTCTCGCAGACTCCTGTTAAAGGGGCAGGGTCAATCCCACAGCCTCCTGTTAAAGGGACAGTGTCACTCAGACAGCCTCCTGTTAAAGGGGCAGGGTCAGTCCCACAGCCTCCTGTTAAAGGGGCAGAGACACTCTCACAGACTCCTCTCAAAGGGGCACAGTCACCATTACAGACTCTTGTCAAAGCGGCAGGGTCACCATTACAGCCTCCTGTTAAAGGGGCAGAGTCACTCCCTCAGCCTCCTGTTAAAGGGACAGTGTCACTCAAACAGCCTCTGGTTAAAGGGACAGTGTCACTCAAACAGCCTCTGGTTAAAGGGGCAGGGTCACTCTCACAGCCTCCTTTTAAAGGGGCAGAGACATTCTCAGGCTCCTGTTAAAGGGGCACGGTCACCATTACAGCCTCCTGTTAAAGAGGCAGAGTCACCATTACAGCCTCCTGTTAAAGGGTTAGGTTCGCCATTACAGCCTCCTGTTGAAGGGATAGGGTCATTCTCACAGCCTCCTGTGAAAGTGGCACGGTCACCATTACAGACCCTTGTCAAAGCGGCAGGGTCACCATTACAGCCCCCTGTTAAAGGGTCAGGGTCAGTCCCTCAGACTCCTGTTAAAGGGGCAGGGTCACTCTCACAGCCTCCTGTTAAAGGGGCAGAGACATTCTCAGACTCCTGTGAAAGTGGCACGGTCACCATTACAGACTCTTGTCAATGCGGCAGGGTCACCATTACAGCCTCCTGTTAAAGAGGCAGAGTCACTCTCACAGCCTCCTGTTAAAGGGGCAGGGTCACCATTACAGCCTAGTGTTAAAGGGGCAGAGTCACCATAACAGCCTCCTGTTAAAGGGGCAGAGTCACCATTACAGCTGCCTGTAAAATGGGCAGGGTCACTGACAACCTCCTGTTAAAGGGACAGCGTCACTCAGACAGCCTGCTGTTAAAGGGGCAGAGTCACTCTCACAGCCTCCTGTTAAACGGGCAGAGTCACTCTCACAGCCTCCTGTTAAAGGGGCAGGGTCACTCTCACAGCCTCCTGTTAAAGGGGCAGGGTCACTCCCTCAGCCTCCTGTTAAAGGGTCAGGGTCACCATTACAGACTCCTGTTAAAGGGGCAGGGTCACTCCCTCAGCCTCCTGTTAAAGGGGCACGGTCACCATTACAGACACTTGTCAAATCGGCAGGGTCACCATTACAGCCTCCTGTTAAATGAACAGGGTCACTCCCTCAGCCTCCTGTTAAAGGGGCAGGGTCACCATTACAGCCTCCTGTTAAAGGGGCAGGGGCAGGGTCAGGGTCACTCACAGCCTCCTGTTAAAGGACAGTGTCACTCTCACAGCCTCCTGTTAAAGGGGCAGGGTCACTCTCACAGCTTCATGTTAAAGGGGCATGGTCATTCACACAGCCTCCTGTTAAAGGGGCAGGGTCACCATTACAAACTTCCATTAAAGGGGCAGGGTCACCATTACACACTCCTGTTAAAGGGGCAAGGTCACCATTACACACTCCTGTTAAAGGGACTGGGTCACCATTACAGACTCCTGTTAAAGGGGCAGTGTTACTCACATCCTCCTGTTAAAGGGGCAGAGTCACTCTCACAGCCTCCTGTTAAAGGGGCAGGGTCACTCTCACAGCCTCCGGTTAAAGGGGCAGGGTCACTCTCACAGCCTCTAGTTAAAGGGGCAGGGTCACTCTCACAGCCTCCTGTTAAAGGGGCAGGATCACTCTCACAGCCTCCTGTTAAAGGGGCAGAGACACTCTCACAGACTCCTCTCAAAGGGGCACAGTCACCATTACAGACTCTTGTCAATGTGGCAGGGTCACCATTACAGCCTCCTGTTAAATGGGCAAGGTCACTCCCTCAGCCTCCTGTTAAAGGATCAGGGTCACCATTACAGACTACTGTTAAAGGGGCAGGGTCATTCTCGCAGGCTCCTGTTAAAGTGGCAGGGTCACTCTCACAGCCTCATGTTAAAGGGGCAGTGTCACTCAGACAGCCTCCTGTTAAAGGGGCAGGGTCACTCTCACAGCCTCCTGTTAAAGGGGCAGAGACACTCTCACAGACTCCTGTTGAAGGGGCAGGCAGTTTAAGGGGCAGGGTCACTCTCACAGCCTCCTGTTAAAGGGTCAGGGTCACCATTACAGCCTCCTGTTAAAGGGGCAGGTCACCATTACAGCCTACTGTCAAAGGGGCAGAGTAACCATTACAGCCTCCTGTTAAAGGGACAGGGTCACTCTCACAGCCTCCTGTTACAGGGACAGTGTCACTCTCAAAGCCTCCTATTAAAGGGGCAGGTCACCCTTACAGTCTCCTGTTAAAGGGTTAGGGTCACCATTACAGACACCTGCTGAAGGGGCAGGGTCACTCTCACAGCCTCCTGTTAAAGGCGCAGGGGGGGGCGTTATATGTGTGTCAGTGTGTGAAGGGGGTTATGTGTGTGTCAGTGTGTGTGGGAGTTGTTATGTGTGTGTCAGTGTGTGGGGGGATTATATGTGTGTCAGTGTGTGGGGGGATTATGTGTGTGTCAGTGTGTGTGGGGGGTTATGTGTGTGTCAGTGCGTGGGGTGGGTTATGTGTGTGTCAGTTTGGGGGGGTTATGAGTGTGTCAGTGTGTGTGGGGGTGCTATGTGTGTGTCAGTGTGTGGGGGGTTATGTGTGTGTCAGTTTGGGGGGGTTATGTGTGTGTCAGTGTGTGTGGGGGTGGTATGTGTGTGTCAGTGTGTGGGGGATTATGTGTGTGTCAGTGTGTGGGGGGTTATGTGTGTGTCAATGTGGGCGGGTTATGTATGTGTCAGCGTGGGGTGGGTTATGTGTGTGTCAAGTGGGGTGGGTTATGTGAGTGTCAGTGAGTGGGGATGTTACGTGAGTGTCAGCGTGGGGTGGGTTATGTGTGTGTCAGCGTGGGGTGGGTTATGTGTGTGTCAGTGTGGGCGGGTTATGTATGTGTCAGCGTGGGGTGGGTTATGTGTGTGTCAAGTGGGGTGGGTTATGTGAGTGTCAGTGTGTGGGGATGTTACGTGAGTGTCAGTGTGTGGTGGGCTATGTGTGTGTCAGTGTGTTGGGGTGGGTAATGTGTGTGTCAGTGGGGGGCCGTTATATGTGTGTCAGTGTGTGGAGGGGGTTATGTGTGTGTCAGTGTGTGTGGGTGGGTTATGTGTGTGTCAGTGGGGGAGGGTTATGTATGTGTCAGTGGGGGGTTATGTGTGCGTCAGCGTGGGGTGGGTTATGTGTGTGTCAGTGTGGGGTGGGTTATGTGAGTGTCAGTGTGGGGTGGGCTATGTGAGTGTCAGTGTGGGGGGGGTTATGTGAGTGTCAGTGTGTGGAGGGGGTTATGTGAGTGTCAGTGTGGGGGATGTTACGTGTGTGTCAGTGTGTGGGGGTTATGTGAGTGTCAGTTTGTGGGGGGTGTTACGTGAGTGTCAGCGTGTGGTGGGTTATGTGTGTGTCAGTGTGTTGGGGTGGGTAATGTGTGTGTCAGTGGGGGGCCGTTATATGTGTGTCAGTGTGTGGAGGGGGTTATGTGTGTGTCAGTGTGTGTGGGTGGGTTATGTGTGTGTCAGTGGGGGAGGGTTATGTATGTGTCAGTGGGGGGTTATGTGTGTGTCAGTGTGGGGGGGTTATGTGTGCGTCAGCGTGGGGTGGGTTATGTGTGTGTCAGTGTGGGGTGGGTTATGTGAGTGTCAGTGTGGGGGGGGTTATGTGAGTGTCAGTGTGTTGGGGTGGGTTATGTGAGTGTCAGTGTGGGGTGGGCTATGTGAGTGTCAGTGTGGGGGGGGTTATGTGAGTGTCAGTGTGTGGAGGGGGTTATGTGAGTGTCAGTGTGTGGAGGGGGTTATGTGAGTGTCAGTGTGGGGGGGGGTTATGTGTGTGTCAGTGTGGGGGATGTTACGTGTGTGTCAGTGTGTGGGGGTAATGTGAGTGTCAGTTTGTGGGGGGTGTTACGTGAGTGTCAGCGTGTGGTGGGTTATGTGTGTGTCAGTGTGTTGGGGTGGGTTATGTGTGTGTCAGTGGGGGGGCGTTATATGTGTGTCAGTGTGTGGAGGGGGGATGTGTGTGTCAGTGTGTGGGGGTGGTATGTGTGTGTCAGTGTGTGGGGGATTATGTGTGTGTCAGTGTGTGGGGGGTGTTATGTGTGTGTCAGTGTGTGGGGGTTATGTGAGTGTCAGTGTGTGGGGATGTTACGTGAGTGTCAGTGTGTGGTGGGCTATGTGTGTGTCAGTGTGTTGGGGTGGGTAATGTGTGTGTCAGTGGGGGGCCGTTATATGTGTGTCAGTGTGTGGAGGGGGTTATGTGTGTGTCAGTGTGTGTGGGTGGGTTATGTGTGTGTCAGTGGGGGAGGGTTATGTATGTGTCAGTGGGGAGTTATGTGTGCGTCAGCGTGGGGTGGGTTATGTGTGTGTCAGTGTGGGGTGGGTTATGTGAGTGTCAGTGTGTGGGGGATTAGGTGTGTGTCAGTGTGTGTGGTGGGTGTTATGTATGTGTCAGTGTGTGGGGCGTTATGTGTGTGTCAGTGTGTGGGGAGGGGTCATATGTGTGTCAGTGTGGGGGGTGTTATGTGTGGATCAGTGTGTGGGGGGTGTTATGTGTGTGTCAGTGTGTGGGGGGTGTTATGTGTGTGTCAGTGTGTTGGGGGGGTTATGTGTGTGTCAGTGTGTGGGGGGTGTTATGTGTGTGTCAGTGTGGGGGGTGTTATGTGTGTGTCAGTGTGTGGGGGGTGTTATGTGTGTGTCAGTGTGTGGGGGGTGTTATGTGTGTGTCAGTGTGTTGGGGGGGTTATGTGTGTGTCAGTGTGTTGGGGTTATGTGTGTGTCAGTGTGGGGTGGGTTATGTGTATGTCAGTGGGGGGTGTTATGTGTGTGTCAGTGTGTGGGGTGGGTGTTATGTATGTGTCAGTGTGTGGGGCGTTATGTGTGTGTCAGTGTGTGGGGAGGTTATGTGAGTGTCAGTGTGTGGGGGATTAGGTGTGTGTCAGTGTGTGTGGTGGGTGTTATGTATGTGTCAGTGTGTGGGGCGTTATGTGTGTGTCAGTGTGTGGGGAGGGGTCATATGTGTGTCAGTGTGGGGGGTGTTATGTGTGGATCAGTGTGTGGGGGGTGTTATGTATGTGTCAGTGTGAGGGGGGGTTATGTGTGTGTCAGTGTGGGGGGTGTTATGTGTGTGTCAGTGTGGGGGGTGTTATGTATGTGTCAGCGTGGGGTGGGTTATGTGAGTGTCAGTGTGTGGGGATGTTACGTGAGTGTCAGTGTGTGGTGGGCTATGTGTGTGTCAGTGTGTTGGGGTGGGTAATGTGTGTGTCAGTGGGGGGCCGTTATATGTGTGTCAGTGTGTGGAGGGGGTTATGTGTGTGTCAGTGTGTGTGGGTGGGTTATGTGTGTGTCAGTGGGGGAGGGTTATGTATGTGTCAGTGGGGGGTTATGTGTGCGTCAGCGTGGGGTGGGTTATGTGTGTGTCAGTGTGGGGTGGGTTATGTGAGTGTCAGTGTGGGGTGGGCTATGTGAGTGTCAGTGTGGGGGGGGTTATGTGAGTGTCAGTGTGTGGAGGGGGTTATGTGAGTGTCAGTGTGGGGGATGTTACGTGTGTGTCAGTGTGTGGGGGTTATGTGAGTGTCAGTTTGTGGGGGGTGTTACGTGAGTGTCAGCGTGTGGTGGGTTATGTGTGTGTCAGTGTGTTGGGGTGGGTAATGTGTGTGTCAGTGGGGGGCCGTTATATGTGTGTCAGTGTGTGGAGGGGGTTATGTGTGTGTCAGTGTGTGGGGGAGGGTTATGTGTGTGTCAGTGGGGGAGGGTTATGTATGTGTCAGTGGGGGGTTATGTGTGTGTCAGCGTGGGGTGGGTTATGTGTGTGTCAGTGTGGGGTGGGTTATGTGAGTGTCAGTGTGTGGGGGATTAGGTGTGTGTCAGTGTGTGTGGTGGGTGTTATGTATGTGTCAGTGTGTGGGGCGTTATGTGTGTGTCAGTGTGTGGGGAGGGGTCATATGTGTGTCAGTGTGGGGGGTGTTATGTGTGGATCAGTGTGTGGGGGGTGTTATGTGTGTGTCAGTGTGTTGGGGGGGTTATGTGTGTGTCAGTGTGTGGGGGGTGTTATGTGTGTGTCAGTGTGTTGGGGGGGTTATGTGTGTGTCAGTGTGTGGGGGGTGTTATGTGTGTGTCAGTGTGTGGGGGGTGTTATGTGTGTGTCAGTGTGAGGGGGGGTTATGTGTGTGTCAGTGTGTGGGGGGGTTATGTGTGTGTCAGTGTGTTGGGGGGGTTATGTGTGTGTCAGTGTGTTGGGGTTATGTGAGTGTCAGTGTGTGGGGAGTGTTACATGAGTGTCAGTGTGGGGTGGGTTATGTGTATGTCAGTGGGGGGTGTTATGTGTGTGTCAGTGTGAGGGGGGGTTATGTGTGTGTCAGTGTGTTGGGGTTATGTGAGTGTCAGTGTGTGGGGGGTGTTATGTGTGTGTCAGTGTGAGGGGGGGTTATGTGTGTGTCAGTGTGTGGGGGGTGTTATGTGTGTGTCAGTGTGTTGGGGGGGTTATGTGTGTGTCAGTGTGTTGGGGTTATGTGAGTGTCAGTGTGTGGGGAGTGTTACATGAGTGTCAGTGTGGGGTGGGTTATGTGTATGTCAGTGGGGGGTGTTATGTGTGTGTCAGTGTGTGGGGAGGGGTCATATGTGTGTCAGTAGGGGGCGTTATGTGTGGATCAGTGTGTGTGCTGGGTGTTATGTGTGGATCAGTGTGAGGGGGGTTATGTGTGTGCCATTGTGTGGGTGGTCATATGTGTGTCAGTTTGTCTGGGGGGGTTATGTGTGTGTCAGTGTGAGGGGGGGTTATGTGTGTGTCAGTGTGTGTGGGGGGGTTATGTGTGTGTCAGTGTGTGGGGGGTTATGTATGTGTCAGTGTGTGGGGGTTGTTATGTGTGTTAATGTGGGGGGGTGTTATGTGTGTGTCAGTGTGGGGTGGGTTATGTGTGTGTCAGTGTGGGGGGTTATGTGTGTGTCACTCTGTTTGGTGGGTTATGTGTGTGTCAGTGTGGGGGTGTTATGTTTGTGTCAGTGTGGGGGTATTATGTGTGTCAGTGTGTGGGGGGGATTATGTGTGTGTGCCAGTGTGCGGAAGGGTGTTATGTGTATGTCAGTGTGTGTGGGGGGTGTTATGTGTGTCTCAGTGTGGGGGGGATTATGTGTGTGTCAGTGTGGGGGGGGATTATGTGTGTGTCAGTGTGGGGGGGTTAAGTGTGTGTCAGTGTCGGGGGGATTAAGTGTGTGTCACTCTGTTTGGTGGGTTATGTGTGTGTCAGTGTGTGTGGGGAGTTATGTGTGTGTCAGTGTGTGGGGTGGGTTATGTGTGTGTCAGTGAGGGGGGTTATGTGTGTGTCAGTGTGTGTGGGGGGTTATGTGTGTGTCAGTGTGAGGGGGGGTTATGTGTGTGTCAGTGTGTGTGAGGGGGTGATGTGTGTGTCAGTGTGTGTGGGAAGGGCTGTGTGTGTGTCAGTGTGGGGAGCGTTATATGTGTGTCAGTGTGAGGGGGGGTTATGTGTGTGTCAGTGTGTGTGAGGGGGTTATGTGTGTGTCAGTGTGTGTGGGAGGGGCTGTGTGTGTGTCAGTGTGGGGAGCGTTATATGTGTGTCAGTGTGTGGAGGGAGTTATGTGTGTGTCAGTGTGTGTGGGGGTATGTGTGTGTCGGTGTGGGGGGTGTTATGTGTGTCTCAGTGTGGGGGGGGGTTATGTGTGTCTCAGTGTGGGGGGGGTGTTATGTGTGTGTCAGTGTGGGGGGGGGTATGTGTTTGTCAGTGTGGGGGGGTTTATGTGTTTGTCAGTGTGGGGGTGTTATGTTTGTGTCAGTGCGTGTGGGGGTTATGTGTGTGTCAGTGTGTGGGGGTTATGTGTGTGTCAGTGAGTGTTGGGGTTATGTGCGTGTCAGTGTGTGGGGGGGTTATGTGTGTGTCAGTGTGGGGGGGATTATGTGTGTGTCAGTGTGTGGGGGGGTTATGTGTTTGTCAGTGTGGGGGGGATTATGTGTTTTTCAGTGTGGGGGTATTATGTGTGTGTGTTAGTGTATGGGTGTGTTATGTGTGTCAGTGTGTGGGTGTGTTATGTGTGTCAGTGTGTGGGGGGTGTTATGTGTGTGTCAGTGTGGGGGGGGGGTTATGTGTGTGTCAGTTAGGGGAGTTACGTGAGTGTCAGTATGTGGGGTGTTATGTGTGTGTCAGTGTGTGGGGTGTTATGTGTGTGTCAGTGTGTGGGGTGGGTTATGTGTGTGTCAGTGTGTGGGGGGGCTATGTGTGTGTCAGTGTGTGGGGTGGGTTATGTGTGTGTCAGTGTGTGGGGGGGCTATGTGTGTGTCAGTGCGTGGGGGGGTTATGTGTGTGTCAGTGCGTGGGGGGGCTATGTGTGTGTCAGTGCGTGGGGGGGTTATGTGTGTGTCAGTGTGTGGGGGGGTTATGTGTGTGTCAGTGAGGGGGGTTATGTGTGTGTCAGTGTGAGGGGGGTTATGTGTGTGTCAGTGTGTGGGGGGTGTTATGTGTGTGTCAGTGAGGGGGGTTGTGTGTGTGTCAGTGTGGGGAGTTACGTGAGTGTCAGTGTGTGGGGGTTATGTGTGTCTCAGTGTGGGGGAGGTGTTATGTGTGTGTCAGTGTGTGGGGGTGGTATGTGTTTGTCAGTGTGGGGGGGTTTATGTGTTTGTCAGTGTGGGGGGGTTATGTGTGTGTCAGTGTGTGGGGGTTATGTGCGTGTCAGTGTGTGGGGCAGTTATGTGTGTCTCAGTGTGGGGGGGTTATGTGTGTGTCAGTGTGTGGGGGGGTTATGTGTGTGTCAGTGTGGGGGGGATTATGTGTGTGTCAGTGTGTGGGGGGGTTATGTGTTTGTCAGTGTGGGGGGGATTATGTGTTTTTCAGTGTGGGGGTATTATGTGTGTGTGTTAGTGTGTGGGTGTGTTATGTGTGTCAGTGTGTGGGTGTGTTATGTGTGTCAATGTGTGGGGGGTGTTATGTGTGTGTCAGTGTGGGGGGGGGTTATGTGTGTGTCAGTTAGGGGAGTTACGTGAGTGTCAGTATGTGGGGTGTTATGTGTGTGTCAGTGTGTGGGGTGTTATGTGTGTGTCAGTGTGTGGGGTGGGTTATGTGTGTGTCAGTGTGTGGGGGGGCTATGTGTGTGTCAGTGCGTGGGGGGGTTATGTGTGTGTCAGTGTGTGGGGGGTGTTATGTGTGTGTCAGTGAGGGGGGTTGTGTGTGTGTCAGTGTGTGGGGGGGAGCTATGTGTGTGTCAGTGAGGGGGGGTTATGTGTGTGTCAGTGTGAGGGGGGGTTATGTGTGTGTCAGTGTGTGTGGGGGGTTATGTGTGTGTCAGTGTGTGGGGTGGGTTATGTGTGTGTCAGTGAGGGGGGTTATGTGTGTGTCAGTGTGTGGGGGGGGTTATGTGTGTGTCAGTGTGAGGGGGGGTTATGTGTGTGTCAGTGTGTGTGGAGGGTGATGTGTGTGTCAGTGTGTGGAGGGGGCTGTGTGTGTGTCACTGTGTGTGGGGGGGGGGCTGTGTGTGTGTCAGTGTGGGGAGCGTTATATGTGTGTCAGTGTGTGGAGGGAGTTATGTGTGTGTCAGTGTGTGTGGGGGTATGTGTGTGTCGGTGTGGGAGGTGTTATATGTGTGTCAGTATGTGGGGGGGTTATGTGTGTCTCAGTGAGGGGGGTTGTGTGTGTGTCAGTGTGGGGAGTTACGTGAGTGTCAGTGTGTGGGGGGTTATGTGAGTGTCAGTGTGTGGGGGGTTATGTGTTTGTCAGTGTGGGGGTGTTATGTTTGTGTCAGTGTGTGGGGTGGGTTATGTGTGTGTCAGTGTGGGGGGCTATGTGTGTGTCAGTGTGGGGGGCTATGTGTGTGTCAGTGTGAGGGGGGGTTATGTGTGTGTCAGTGTGTGTGGGGGGTTATGTGTGTGTCAGTGAGGGGGGCTATGTGTGTGTCAGTGTGAGGGGGGGTTATGTGTGTGTCAGTGTGTGTGGGGGGTTATGTGTGTGTCAGTGTGTGGGGTGGGTTATGTGTGTGTCAGTGTGTGTGGAGGGTGATGTGTGTGTCAGTGTGTGGAGGGGGCTGTGTGTGTGTCAGTGTGGGGGGTGGGTTATGTGTGTGTCAGTGAGGGGGGGTTATGTGTGTGTCAGTGTGTGTGGGTGGGTTATGTGTGTGTCAGTGAGGGGGGGTTATGTGTGTGTCAGTGAGGGGGGGTTATGTGTGTGTCAGTGTGTGTGGGGTGGGTTATGTGTGTGTCAGTGTGTGGGGTGGGTTATGTGTGTGTCAGTGAGGGGGGGTTATGTGTGTGTCAGTGTGTTGGGGGGGTTATGTGCGTGTCAGTGTGTGTGGGGGGTTATGTGTGTGTCAGTGTGAGGGGGGGGTTATGTGTGTGTCAGTGTGTGTGGAGGGTGATGTGTGTGTCAGTGTGTGGAGGGGGCTGTGTGTGTGTCAGTGTGTGTGAGGGGGTTATGTGTGTGTCAGTGTGTGTGGGAGGGGCTGTGTGTGTGTCAGTGTGGGGAGCGTTATATGTGTGTCAGTGTGTGGAGGGAGTTATGTGTGTGTCAGTGTGTGTGGGGGTATGTGTGTGTCGGTGTGCGGGGTGTTATATGTGTGTCAGTATGTGGGGGGGTATGTGTTTGTCAGTGTGGGGGGGTTTATGTGTTTGTCAGTGTGTGGGGGTTATGTGTGTCTCAGTGTGGGGGGGGTGTTATGTGTGTGTCAGTGTGGGGGGGGTATGTGTTTGTCAGTGTGGGGGGGTTTATGTGTTTGTCAGTGTGGGGGTGTTATGTTTGTGTCAGTGCGTGTGGGGGTTATGTGTGTGTCAGTGTGTGGGGGTTATGTGTGTGTCAGTGTGTGTTGGTGTTATGTGCGTGTCAGTGTGTGGGGGGGTTATGTGTGTGTCAGTGTGTGTTGGTGTTATGTGCGTGTCAGTGTGTGGGGGGGTTATGTGCGTGTCAGTGTGTGGGGGGGTTATGTGTGTGTCAGTGTGGGGGGGATTATGTGTGTGTCAGTGTGTGGGGGGGTTATGTGTTTGTCAGTGTGAGGGGGATTATGTGTTTTTCAGTGTGGGGGTATTATGTGTGTGTGTCAGTGTGTGGGTGTGTTATGTGTGTCAGTGTGTGGGGGGTGTTATGTGTGTGTCAGTGTGGGGGGGGGTTATGTGTGTGTCAGTTAGGGGAGTTACGTGAGTGTCAGTATGTGGGGTGTTATGTGTGTGTCAGTGTGTGGGGTGTTGTGTGTGTCAGTGTGTGGGGTGGGTTATGTGTGTGTCAGTGTGTGGGGGGGCTATGTGTGTGTCAGTGCGTGGGGGGGTTATGTGTGTGTCAGTGTGTGGGGGGTGTTATGTGTGTGTCAGTGAGGGGGGTTGTGTGTGTGTCAGTGTGTGGGGGGGAGCTATGTGTGTGTCAGTGTGTGGGGGGTGTTATGTGTGTGTCAGTGTGAGGGGGGGTTATGTGTGTGTCAGTGTGGGGGGGTTATGTGTGTGTCAATGCGTGCGGGAGTGTTATGTGTGTTTCAGTGTGGGGGGAGAGTTATGTGTGTGTCAGTGTGGGTGATGTTATGTGTGTGCAGTGTGAGGGGTGTTTTGTGTGTGTCGGTGTGTGGGGGTTATGTGTGTGTCAGTGTGTGGGGGTTATGTGTGTGTCAGTGTGTGTGGGGTGTTAGGTGTGTGTCTGCGTGTGGGAGGTGATGTGTGTGTCAGTGTGTGGGGAGTGTCATGTATGTGTCAGTTTGGGGGGAGGTTATGTGAGTGTCAGTGTGTGGGGGATTAGGTGTGTGTCAGTGTGTGTGGTGGGTGTTATGTATGTGTCAGTGTGTGGGGCGTTATGTGTGTGTCAGTGTGTGGGGAGGGGTCATATGTGTGTCAGTGTGGGGGGTGTTATGTGTGGATCAGTGTGTGGGGGGTGTTATGTGTGTTAATGTGGGGGGGTGTTATGTGTGGATCAGTGTGGGGGGTGTTATGTGTGGATCAGTGTGGGGGGTTATGTGTGTGTCAGTGTGTGCGGGGTGTTATGTGTGTGTCAGTGTGTGGGGTGGGTTATGTGTGTCAGTGTGTGTGGGGGTTTATGTGTGTGTCAGTGAGGGGGGGTTATGTGTGTGTCAGTGTGTGGAGGGGGTTATGTATGTGTCAGTGTATGTGGGGGGTGATGTGTGTGCCAGTGTGCGGAAGGGTGTTATGTGTATGTCAGTGTGTGTGGGGGGGGGTTATGTGTGTGTCAGTGAGGGGGATTATGTGTGTGTCAGTGTGAGGGGGGGTTATGTGTGTGTCAGTGTGTGGGGTGGGTTATGTGTGTGTCAGTGAGGGGGGTTATGTGTGTGTCAGTGTGAGGGGGGGTTATGTGTGTGTCAGTGTGTGGGGTGGGTTATGTGTGTGTCAGTGAGGGGGGTTATGTGTGTTTCAGTGTGAGGGGGGGTTATGTGTGTGTCAGTGTGTGTGGGGGGTTATGTGTGTGTCAGTGTGTGGGGTGGGTTATGTGTGTGTCAGTGAGGGGGGTTATGTGTGTGTCAGTGTGTGGAGGGGGCTGTGTGTGTGTCAGTGTGTGTGAGGGGGTTATGTGTGTGTCAGTGTGTGTGGGGGGGCTGTGTGTGTGTCAGTGTGGGGAGCGTTATATGTGTGTCAGTGTGTGGAGGGAGTTATGTGTGTGTCAGTGTGTGTGGGGGTATGTGTGTGTCGGTGTGTGGGGTGTTATGTGTGTGTCAGTATGTGGGGGCGTTATGTATGTGTCAGTGTGTGGGGGTTATGTGTGTGTCGGTGTGGATGTGCTACGTGTGTGTCAGTGTATGGGGTGGGTTTTGTGTGTGTCGGTGTGTGTGTGGGGGGGTGCTATGTGTGTGTCAGTGTGTGGGGAGTGTTATGTGTGTGTCAGTTTGGAGGGAAGTTATGTGAGTGTCAGTGTGTGGGGACATTATGTGAGTGTCAGTGTGTGGGGGAATTAGGTGTGTGTTAGTGTGTGTGGGGTGGGTTATGTGTGTGTCAGTGTGTGGAGGGGGTTATGTGTGTGTCAGTGTAGGGGGGTCTTATGTGTGTGTCAGTGGGTGGGGAGGGTTATGTGTGTATGAGTGTGGGGTGGGTTATGTGTGTGTCAGTGTGTGTGCGTGGGGTGTGTTATGTGTGTGTCAGTGTGTGGGGGTTATGTGTGTGTCAGTGTGTGGGGGCGTTATGTGTGTATGAGTGTGGGGTGGGTTATGTGTGTGTCAGTGTGGGGTGAGTTATGTATGTGTCAGTGTAGGGTGGTGTTATGTGTGTGTCAGTGTGTGGGGTTTATGTGTGTGTCAGTGCGTGGGGGGGTTATGCGTGTGTCAGTATGTGTGGGGGTGTTATGTGTGTGTCAGTGTGTGGGGGGGGGTTATATGTGTGTCATTGTGTGGGGGGTGTTATGTGTGTGTCAGTGTGTGTATAGGGGGGGTTATGTGTGTGTCAGTGTGTGGGGGGTGTTATGTGTGTGTCAGTGTGCGGGGGGTATGTGAGTGTCAGTGTGTGTGTGGGTGGTTATGTTTGCGTCAGTTTGGGGGGATGTTATGTGAGTGTCAGTATGTGGGGGGTGTTATGCGTGTGTCAGTGTGTGTGGGGGGGGGGTTATGTGTGTGTCAGTGTGTGTGTGTGGGGGGGTTATGTGTGTGTCAGTGTTGTGGGATTATGTTTGTATCAGTCAGTGTGGGGGAGGTCATGTGTGTGTCAATGTGTGGGGGGTGTTATGTGTGTGTCAGTGTGCGGGGGGTATGTGAGTGTCAGTGTGTGGGGGGTGTTATGTGTGTGTCAGTGTGCGGGGGGTATGTGAGTGTCAGTGTGTGTGTGGGTGGTTATGTTTGCGTCAGTTTGGGGGGGTGTTATGTGTGTGTCAGTGTGTGGGGGTATTATGTGTGTGTCAGTGTGGGGGGGGTGTTATGTGTGTGTCAGTGTGGGGGTGTTATGTGTGTGTCAATGTGTGGGGGGTGTTATGTGTGTGTCAGTGTGTGGGGGTATTATGTGTGTGTCAGTGTGGGGGGGGGGTGTTATGTGTGTGTCAGTGTGGGGGGGTATGTGTTTGTCAGTGTGGGGGGGTTTATGTGTTTGTCAGTGTGGGGGTGTTATGTTTGTGTCAGTGCGTGTGGGGGTTATGTGTGTGTCAGTGTGTGGGGGTTATGTGTGTGTCAGTGTGTGGGGGTGTTATGTGCGTGTCAGTGTGTGGGGGGGGTTATGTGTGTGTCAGTGTGTGGGGGTTATGTGTGTGTCAGTGTGGGGGGGATTATGTGTGTGTCAGTGTGTGGGGGGTTATGTGTTTGTCAGTGCGGGGGGGATTATGTGTTTTTCAGTGTGGGGGTATTATGTGTGTGTGTGTTAGTGTATGGGTGTGTTATGTGTGTCAGTGTGTGGGTGTGTTATGTGTGTCAGTGTGTGGGGGTTGTTATGTGTGTGTCAGTGTGGAGGGGGCTATGTGTGTGTCAGTTAGGGGAGTTACGTGAGTGTCAGTATGTGGGGTGGGTTATGTGTGTGTCAGTGTGTGGGGGGCTATGTGTGTGTCAGTGCGTGGGGGGTTATGTCTGTGTCAGTGTGTGGGGGGTGTTATGTGTGTGTCAGTGAGGGGGGTTGTGTGTGTGTCAGTGTGTGGGGGGGGCTATGTGTGTGTCAGTGTGTGGGGGGGTGTTATGTGTGTGTCAGTGAGGGGGGTTGTGTGTGTGTCAGTGTGTGTGGGGGGCTATGTGTGTGTCAGTGTGTGGGGGGTGTTATGTGTGTGTCAGTGAGGGGGGTTGTGTGTGTGGCAGTGTGTGGGGGGGGCTATGTGTGTGTCAGTGTGTGGGGGGTGTTATGTGTGTGTCAGTGAGGGGGGTTGTGTGTGTGTCAGTGTGTGGGGGGGGCTATGTGTGTGTCAGTGTGTGGGGGGTGTTATGTGTGTGTCAGTGAGGGGGGTTGTGTGTGTGTCAGTGTGTGGGGGGGGCTATGTGTGTGTCAGTGTGTGGGGGGTGTTATGTGTGTGTCAGTGAGGGGGGTTGTGTGTGTGTCAGTGTGTGGGGGGGGCTATGTGTGTGTCAGTGTGTGGGGGGTGTTATGTGTGTGTCAGTGTGTGGGGGGGTTATGTGTGTGTCAGTGTGTGGGGGGGTTATGTGCGTGTCAGTGTGTGGGGGGGTTATGTGTGTGTCAGTGTGGGGGGGATTATGTGTGTGTCAGTGTGTGGGGGGGGGGTTATGTGTTTGTCAGTGTGGGGGGGCTATGTGTGTGTCAGTTATGGGAGTTACGTGAGTGTCAGTATGTGGGGTGTTATGTGTGTGTCAGTGTGTGGGGGGTGTTATGTGTGTCTCAGTGAGGGGGGTTGTGTGTGTGTCAGTGTGGGGAGTTACATGAGTGTCAGTGTGTGGGGGTTATGTGTGTGTCAGTGTGTGGGGGTTATGTGTGTGTCAGTGTGGGGTGGGTTATGTGTGTGTCAGTGTGTGGGGGTTATGTGTGTGTCAGTGTGTGGGGTGTTAAGTGTGTCTCAGTGTGGGGGGGGGTTACGTGTGTGTCAGTGTGTGGGGGTTATGTGTGTCTCAGTGTGTGGGGGTTATGTGTGTCTCAGTGTGGGGGGGGGTTGTGTGTGTGTCAGTGAGTGGGGGGGGGGCTATGTGTGTGTCAGTGTGTGGGGGGTGTTATGTGTGTGTCAGTGTGTGGTGGGGGTTAGGTGTGTGTCAGTGTGGGGGGGGCTATGTGTGTGTCAGTGTGGGGGGGGGCTATGTGCGTGTCAGTGTGTGTGGGGTGTTATGTGTGTCTCAGTGTGTGGGGGGGCTATGTGTGTGTCAGTGCGTGGGGGGGTTATGTGTGTGTCAGTATGTGGGGGGTGTTATGTGTGTGTCAGTGAGGGGGGTTGTGTGTGTGTCAGTGTGTGGGGGGGGGGGCTATGTGTGTGTCAGTGTGTGGGGGGTGTTATGTGTGTGTCAGTGTGTGGTGGGGGTTATGTGTGTGTCAGTGTGGGGTGGGGTATGTGTGTGTCAGTGTGTGTGGGGTGTTATGTGTGTGTCAGTGTGTGGGGGGGCTATGTGTGTGTCAGTGCGTGGGGGGGTTATGTGTGTGTCAGTGTGTGGGGGGTGTTATGTGTGTGTCAGTGAGGGGGGTTGTGTGTATGTCAGTGTGTGGGGGGGGGGCTATGTGTGTGTCAGTGTGTGGTGGGGGTTATGTGTGTGTCAGTGTGGGGGGGGCTATGTGTGTGTCAGTGTGGGGGTGGCTATGTGTGTGTCAGTGTGTGTGGGGTGTTATGTGCGTGTCAGTGTGTGAGGGGTGTTATGTGTGTGTCAGTGTGTGGGGGGGCTATGTGTGTGTCAGTGCGTGGGGGGTGTTATGTGTGTGTCAGTGAGGGGGGTTGTGTGTGTGTCAGTGTGTGGGGGGGGGGCTATGTGTGTGTCAGTGTGTGGGGGGGGTTATGTGTGTCTCAGTGTGGGGGGGGGCTATGTGTGTGTCAGTGTGTGGGGGGTGTTATGTGTGTCTCAGTGAGGGGGGTTGTGTGTGTGTCAGTGTGGGGAGTTACATGAGTGTCAGTGTGTGGGGGTTATGTGTGTCTCAGTGTGGGGTGGGTTATGTGTGTGTCAGTGTGTGGGGGTTATGTGTGTGTCAGTGTGTGGGGGATGTTATGTGTGTGTCAGTGTGTGGTGGGGGTTATGTGTGTGTCAGTGTGGGGGGGGCTATGTGTGTGTCAGTGTGGGGGGGGCTATGTGCGTGTCAGTGTGTGTGGGGTGTTATGTGTGTCTCAGTGTGGGGGGGGCTATGTGTGTGTCAGTGTGGGGGGGGGGCTATGTGCGTGTCAGTGTGTGTGGGGTGTTATGTGTGTCTCAGTGAGGGGGGTTGTGTGTGTGTCAGTGTTGGGAGTTACATGAGTGTCAGTGTGTGGGGGTTATGTGTGTCTCAGTGTGGGGTGGGTTATGTGTGTGTCAGTGTGTGGGGGTTATGTGTGTGTCAGTGTGTGGGGTGTTATATGTGTCTCAGTGTGGGGGGGGGTTATGTGTGTGTCAGTGTGTGGGGGTTTATGTGTGTGTCAGTGTGTGGGGGTTATGTTTGTCTCAGTGTGTGGGGGTTATGTGTGTGTCAGTGTGTGGGGGTTATGTGTGTGTCAGTGGGGGTTATGTGTGTCTCAGTGTGGGGGTTTATGTGTGTGTCAGTGTGTGGGGGTTATGTGTGTCTCAGTGTGGGGGGGTTATGTGTGTGTCAGTGTGTGGGGGTTATGTGTGTCTCAGTGTGGGGGTGTTATGTGTGTCTCAGTGTGTGGGGGGTTATGTGTGTGTCAGTGTGGGGGGGGGTTATGTGTGTGTCAGTGTGGGGGGGGTTATGTGTGTGTCAGTGTGAGAGGGTTATGTGCGTGTCAGTGTGTGGGGTGGGTTATATGTGTCGCAGTGTGTGGGGTGTTATGTGTGTGTCAGTGTGTGGGGTGGGTTATGTGTGTGTCAGTGTAGGGTAGGTTATGTGTGTGTCAGTGCATGTGGGTGGGAGTGGGGTACATCGTGTGGGTGTGTGTGGGGTTGATGTAGTGTCACTGTGTGGGGGGTGTTATGTGTGTCTCAGTGTGGGGGGTGTTATGTGTGTGTCAGTGTCGGGTGGGTTATGTGTGTGTCAGTGCGTGTGGGTGGGAGTGGGGTACATCGTGTGGGTGTGTGTGGGGTTGATGTGGTGTCACTGTGTGCCTGGGATCTGGCATTTTTGTGTGAACGTGGCCGTGGGTGTGCATGTGGTTGTGGCTGTGTGAGCTGTGCTCCTCATGTGGTTGCGTGTGGCTGTGAGCGGTCCCAGAAGATGGCGGGGAGGTATGGTGTGGGTGAGTGTGAGGGTGGAGGTGCGTTGGTCCTGGTGCAGAATGAAGGTGTGAGTGTGAGAGCTGGTGTAGGTTGTCTGGTTCTGGTGCATAGGGCGGGGACACATTGTCATCCCGCCCGTGTCCATGCCTGTGTGGGTGAGGGTGGGCATGTGGGTGAGTGGAGCCACTTACCTGCAATGGGGCAGGGGCACCTGGGTGCTTGACACTGGGCTCTGTGTGGCCATGACCAGCCAGGTGATGGCTGTGTGGTGAGTGGTGAGGGAGACTGAGGGGGCTATGGGCAGGCACTGTGTTGGAATGTGGGTGGTGTCCATGCAGAGCAGGTTGGCCAGGAGCCCCCTGATGGCTCAGGACTGGTGGGCGCTCGGTCTGCGCAGGAGGAGAATGGTGAGGGTGGGAGTGGGCGCCATGAGTGGGAGAGTGACGGGGTTGAGACTGAGACTGCACGGGCACCACGGGGGCAGGGACAGGCCATGCCTGGGGCCGGGGTGTGTCCACACGGCCAATTGGCAAGTGGGGGTGAGCGTTGGCAGGGTTGGTATGGCCGATTAGGGCATTAGGATTGGGGTATATGTTGGTATGGATGGGTGTGGCCTGTTGGGATCGGGTCCCACTGGATTCTGGGTAGGAGAGGACAAGGGGCGATAAAGGGTGCGGAGGCAGCCGGTAGGGGAAGGGTGGTGTGAATGGGCGGTGGGTATGGTGGTGTGGCAAATGCAAGCTCAAATGGCGCGAGGTGTGGCGCATCAGGAGGCGGGAGAGATTGAGGTTCACCGGGTAGGGAAGCGGGGGTGTGGAAGGATGGGAGGGAGAAGATGTACTCTGGGGTGGGGGTGGGCTTGGAGGTTGGCCCACATGGATAGAGGAAGGGTGGGGGGTGGGAGACAGGGTCATTTCAGAAGCCACGGAATTTTCGCTCAAAGGTGGGAGAGCATTGGCATTCGGTGTTGGGGAGGGGTTGAAACGATGGTCAGACCCAAGTAGTTGGGCTCTTTCCTGGGTCGGACGTTGGGATTCCACCTCTGCTGTGGTCTGAGCTGGGGTGGAGGAAGCGGGTAAGGATGGGGGTGGGCTTGCTGGGTGGGACTTCATGGGCGTCAGAGGTTGACGTTGGGTCATGGCTTGTGGCATAGTGGGTGGCATGGTTTGCGAGGCTGTGGAGGTGCGGCTCATGGGCTTGGTTGGCGTTGGTGGGCGGCGTTGTGCCAAGGTCAAAGGTTCGAAGGCCCTCGCTGTCTGGTCTGGTGATGGGTTTGAGGCCAGAGGTTGGGGCTGTGGGACAGTTTGCGAGGCAGTGGATGTCCGGGAGATGTATTTGGGTGGGGTCGGTGGGCGGGGCTGTGGCAGTGTTAATGGTTGGGATGGTGCAGGCGCTTTGGTTTGTGGTGGGGTTGAGAGCTGCGATAGCCTTGGTGTTTGGGGTTGTGTTGGGGTCAAGGGTTGGATTGGCATTGGCGTCTGGGGACGCACTGGTGTCAAAGGTTGAACTGGCATTGGTATCTGGGGTTGCGTCCGAGTTGAAGAACGGGATGGTGATGGAGTCTGGGGTCGTGA
This sequence comes from Chiloscyllium punctatum, assembly GCF_047496795.1. Classification (NCBI taxonomy): domain Eukaryota; kingdom Metazoa; phylum Chordata; class Chondrichthyes; order Orectolobiformes; family Hemiscylliidae; genus Chiloscyllium; species Chiloscyllium punctatum. Next base: position 2,229,236 of record NC_092785.1, read on the forward strand.
CGGGGTTGCAGAATGGGATGGTGATGGTGTCTGGGGTCGTGACGGGGTCGTAGAATGGGACGGCGATGGTGTCTGGGGCCGTGACGGGGTTGCAGAATGGGATGGTGATGGTGTCTGGGGTCGTGACGGGGTCGTAGAATGGGACGGCGATGGTGTCTTGGGTCGTGTTGAGGTCAAACGTTGGGATGGCATTGGTGTCTGAGGTCTCGTGGAGGTCAAAGAATGGGAAGGGGATGGAATCTGGGATTGTGGTGGTCTCGTAGACTGGGACAGCGATGGTGTCCAGGGTTGGACTGAAATCGAAGATTGGGCTGGTGAAGATGGTTGAGGTTGTGGTGGGGTGGAAGAATGGGTTGGCGTTGGTGGTTCGGGTCGTGACGATGTCAAAATCCGGGTTGGTGTTGGCGGTTGGGGTCGTGGTGAGGTCAGAGGTTTGGTGGGGGTCGGTGGTTTGGGTCGGGATGAGGTTGAAGATTGGGTTGGTGGCAGGGTTGATCGCTCGGTTGACATTGGCGGTCGAGGCTGTGATTTGGCCGAATGCTGAGTTGGCGTTGGCGGTCGGGATCGCGGTGGGGTCGAAGGTTGAGTTGTCAGCTGGGGTCGTGGGCTAGAGGGCAGGGTTGGCATTGGCGGTTGGGGTCGTGGGGTCGAAGGTTGGGTTGGCCGCTGGGGTCGTGGCAGCATTGAAGGTTGGGTTGGCGGTTGGGGTCGTGGGGTCGAAGGTTGGGTTGGCCTCTGGGGTCGTGGCGGGGTCGAAGGTTGGGTTGGCGTCGGCGGCTGGGTTGGCCGTTGGGGTCGTGGCGGGGTCGAAGGTTGGGTTGGCGTCGGCGGCTGGGTTGGCCGTTGGGGTCGTGGCGGGGTCGAAGGTTGGGTTGGCGTCGGCGGCTGGGTTGGCCGTTGGGGTCGTGGCGGGGTCGAAGGTTGGGTTGGCGGTTGTGGCCGTGGGGTTAAAGGTTGGGTTGACGGTCGGGATAGGATGAATGATCGGGTCAAAGGCGGCAGTTGGAGTGGGGGAAGGGCAGGGGTTAACGGAGAGGTTGAGGGTGAGGGTGGGGGTGGTGGAGGTGAGGGGGGGGTCACGGTCACCTTCACCTTCCTCACTGCCGCTGTGTTGCCCATTTTGGCGGCTCCCCTCCGACTGACGGTTATTTTTCAAAAGTCAAAGGGGGGCGGGGCCCGCCGCTGATTGACGGCCGCTTTGGCCAAACGGAGAGGGATAATTGCTTCCAGAACGCGCCAGCCTCCCACCCCTTTGGTCCAGGTTCACTAATAGCCGTGCGACATGCGCGCGAGCCTCCTCAACTATTGGGCTGTGTGCCTGTCCGTCAGGCCGATTTCGTTTCCGCTTGGACGGTCACCTTGTCAATCGGTGGTGGTTGAGCGGCGCCTCCTCGCCCATTGGTCTGCCCGGTGGTCACTAACGCACACCGGGCCAATGGGAACTGGGCTACCCCTCCCGCCCCTCAAGCGCCAACCTTGTACGTTGCATCTGGAGCTCGTCGCTCGCGCTTCCCACTTCGCCGAAACACCCCCCCGATCCTATTGGTCTGGTGGTGCTGATGGATAGAGTAGTTAGCCAATTGTCCTCTCTTTCTCCGTCCTGGATGGACGGGTAAACCAATCGGAGGCTCTGGCCCCGCCCCTCTACCTCTCGCCTGTCGCTGTCGTCCTCACTCCCGCTCGGTCCAATCGGGTCGCGCGCCCTCTCCGCCCGCCGCTCGTCACCTTGCCCCGTCAATCAAGGGCGGGGGAAATAATCGGGGAGGGCGGCTCGTCCTTCCCTCAAAACTATTGGCTTCCACCGACATCCATTAAGCGGGTCTAGACCAATTAGAGCGGTTGACGTCGCTATCCCCCTCGCTATTGGTCAACACGCCCATCCATCAACGACGAGGGGCAGCAGCCGGCGAGAGCGTTTTCTGGCCCCCCTTTCCCGCCAGCCCATTGGCCAAGACGCCCGTCCATCCCAGGCACCCGGCCAATCGAGAGGAAGAGCCCGCCCCCCACCCCGCGCTCCCCGCTCCCATTGGCCCGCCCGCCCGCCCGTCGCCACCGTCCGGCCAATGGCGGCGGGCGGGCTGGGCGTGGACGCTGCGCGCGCAGGCCGGGGCAGTGTTTGTGTGGAGAAAGGAGGAGGGCAGCGGCTCAAAATGGCGACCGAGCGGCTCCGGGCCCTGGTTCTGGCGGACTGAAGGGCGAGCGGCGAGCGGGGCCTGCGACTAGCGACCGGCGACCAGCGACCAGCGACCAGCGTCACGCCGGCCGCGGGCCAGGGGGAGGGTCCGATTCGTCCGCGGAAGGCGCCACCTCCTTCCCCCTCCCGGGGGTCCTGAGACAGTTCGGCGCAGGAGCCTGGGCCTGGGGGGGGGGGAAAAGAGACTGACTTAACAACCCGGGCCGGGGAGGGGGACGCTGCAGTTAACCCGGGATAGGGGCCTGGGAACAGGGGTCTGACTAACCCGGGATAGGGGCCTGGGAACAGGGGTCTGACTAACCCGGGATAGGAGCCTGGGCCTGGGAACAGGGGTCTGACTAACCCGGGATAGGGGCCTGGGAACAGGGGTCTGACTAACCCGGGATAGGGGCCTGGGCCTGGGAACAGGGGTCTGACTAACCCGGGATAGGAGCCTGGGCCTGGGAACAGGGGTCTGACTAACCCGGGATAGGAGCCTGGGAACAGGGGTCTGACTAACCCGGGATAGGAGCCTGGGAACAGGGGTCTGACTAACCCGGGATAGGAGCCTGGGCCTGGGAACAGGGGTCTGACTAACCCGGGATAGGAGCCTGGGAACAGGGGTCTGACTAACCCGGGATAGGAGCCTGGGAACAGGGGTCTGACTAACCCGGGATAGGAGCCTGGGCCTGGGAACAGGGGTCTGACTAACCCGGGATAGGAGCCTGGGAACAGGGGTCTGACTAACCCGGGATAGGAGCCTGGGCCTGGGAACAGGGGTCTGACTAACCCGGGATAGGAGCCTGGGCCTGGGAACAGGGGTCTGACTAACCCGGGATAAGGGCCTGGGAACAGGGGTCTGACTAACCCGGGATAAGGGCCTGGGAACAGGGGTCTGACTAACCCGGGATAGGAGCCTGGGAACAGGGGTCTGACTAACCCGGGATAGGGGCCTGGGAACAGGGGTCTGACTAACCCGGGATAAGGGCCTGGGAACAGGGGTCTGACTAACCCGGGATAGGGGCCTGGGAACAGGGGTCTGACTAACCCGGGATAGGGGCCTGGGAACAGGGGTCTGACTAACCCGGGATAAGGGCCTGGGAACAGGGTCTGACTAACCCGGGATAGGAGCCTGGGCCTGGGAACAGGGGTCTGACTAACCCGGGATAGGGGCCTGGGAACAGGGGTCTGACTAACCCGGGATAGGAGCCTGGGCCTGGGAACAGGGGTCTGACTAACCCGGGATAAGGGCCTGGGAACAGGGGTCTGACTAACCCGGGATAAGGGCCTGGGAGCAGGGGTCTGACTAACCCGGGATAGGGGCCTGGGCCTGGGAACAGGGGTCTGACTAACCCGGGATAGGAGCCTGGGCCTGGGAACAGGGGTCTGACTAACCCGGGATAGGAGCCTGGGCCTGGGAACAGGGGTCTGACTAACCCGGGATAGGAGCCTGGGAACAGGGGTCTGACTAACCCGGGATAGGAGCCTGGGAACAGGGGTCTGACTAACCCGGGATAGGGGCCTGGGAACAGGGGTCTGACTAACCCGGGATAGGGGCCTGGGAACAGGGGTCTGACTAACCCGGGATAAGGGCCTGGGAACAGGGGTCTGACTAACCCGGGATAGGAACCTGGGCCTGGGCGCAGTCTGTTTACATGAGTCTGGGACATTGCCGTTAACCTGCACACACTCTGATTAACCCAGACCCAGCACAAGTTTACCTGCTGCAAGGTCGGGAGCGGGGGGGAACGAGCTACCCCCAGATTGACTCGCAACCAGGTCTAGACCGAGGACAAGTCCGGGATAAGAGACCCGTTTCGACTTGGAAAGTCTCACTTGCAACAGAGGCCGCTTCGGTCCGCGTCGCTCTGATTTGTGGCCGCGGGAGGGGGGAGCCAAGTTGATACCGGGGATAGGCCTGGCAAAGCCGCTGACAGCCCGAGAAACCAAAAAGTCGAAGGAGAGGCGACAGGAGACAGCTGCGGTCGACGCGAGGGGATTACTTTGGTGAAGCACTGAGGAAGAACTTGTGCGAGCAGGTTTTCAACCGCCCAGAAATCAGAAGTGGCCACTTGAGAGCCAAGCTGCACGGTTTATGCTCAAAAAAGGCAGAGTGAAGCGAAACAGAAATCGGGTGTGTTATTATTCGCCGCTGCTGAAGAGACCGATTAAATCGATCGAGGGAGTGCGGGATTGTGTCTGAGACGTTGTGACAGCGTTATTCTTGGAGCAAGGGGGAATAACTAAACTTGCTCTGTATCCTTGGAGATAAGGGGCCACTGACACAACAGGGTTTGAAGCAGGAAGAAGATAGGATTTGGCAGCTGTAAGGGGAGGAGGAGGATTGACATCCCTCCCACCCCTCTAAGCAGGAGAGACAACCAACAGGGATGGAGCCGGAGGCTGAACCAGAATGTCGGAGCCGTAGGCTGGTGAGCAAAGGGGTTGGCGGGAAGTGGCTGTGGAATCTAAATGGAAGCGACTGAGTCTCTGTGGACAGAGCTATCCTTTCCCATTTTCTGTCACTGATCCCTAAACCCGCCCCACTGTCAATCCCTCTCCCTGTCATCTCTCTTACCTCCCCCGTCATCACTGCCAACCTCTCTGTCCATCACCTTCCCCACTTCCAATCCCTCTCCTTTACTGCTGACCCATCGCCTGTCACCTCCACTCCCGTCACTGCCAACCCCACCCCACTTCTTCACCTCCCCCACTGCCAATCCGTCTCCCTGTCACCTCTGACCCATCACCTGTCACCTCCCCACGTCACTGCCGATTCCTCTGTCACCTCCCCCAACGCTGAGGGTGCACCGCGCTGTTGGAGGGCGGGAGTCTGAGGGAGTGCCGCGCTGTCGAAGGGCGGGGGCTGAGGGAGCGCCATGCTGTCGGAGGGTGGGAGCACTATGCTCTGTGCTGAGGGGCGTCTGCATCTCAAGTAATCACCATTTCTAATAAGAGGCAACCTAACCACTGCTTCTCAGCAGTCAGTATTGTTCCAGTGGCAGAATCCCCACTGTCAACATCCTGGGCATTCCTGTTGACTAGAAACTCAACTGGACTCCTCACATAAACATAGAGGCTGCAACAGCAGATCAGAGGTGAGGAATATCACCATGTGGAACTCACCACCTTACTCTGCCAAGCCTGTCCACCATCTACAAGGCACAAGTCAGGAGGGTGAGGGAATACTCCCCACTTGCCCTAGATGGGGGCAGCTCCAACAACACTTGAGGAACCCTGCTTGATAGGCACCACATCTACAAACATCCCCTCCCTCCCCCACCAGCAGCAGCAGTAGTGTGTACCATCTACAAGATGTACTGTAAAAATTCCCAAATCTTTTTCGACAAAACTTTCCAAGCCCACAGCCACTTCCATCTAAGAGGGGAAGGGCAGCAGATACACGGGACCACCACTCCTTGCAAGTCCCCTCCGTGTCCCTCACCATTCCGACTTGGAAATATATCGCCGTTCCTTCAGTGGCACTGGGTCAGAATCCTGGAATTCCCTTCTTAACAGCACTGTGAGTGCCCTACATAATAGGGTGGTTTATAAAGCAGCTCACCATCCCAAGGGGCAACTCCTAGGTATAAATGTTAGCCTAGCCATCTATGCCCGCATCCTTGCATAAAGGTTTTCAAAGAAATTGGCCAGTTTCTTTGTCAAACGCCACAGATTTGAAAGGAGGAAGTAGTTTGTAAATTTGTTCATGCACCTCTCTCGTTCTGTCTCTTTCTCTCCCTTTTCTGTTTCTTTCTCTCTTCTCTCCCTTTCGCTTTTCCCATAGAATGGAATCCCGTAATGAAGATGTGTACCAGAATGTTACTAAGGTTATGTGGTTTCAGCGACACAGATTCAGGGTTTCCAGGGTTTGATCAAGTCATGGGCATCAGATCATAATTCATAGGAGCAGACCACTCTGTACCTCAGGATTTTGGGGTGGGTGAACTCTGTGAGGCATTTATTACCACGCAGAACAAAATTTTTAACACCTTGCCCCCTATTGCTGAATGCTGGAATTCCACCAAGACCTTTCTCTCCCTGTCCTCCAGCCTTCTCCTGTCTGTTTTTACCTGGTTTCTCCCTCTCTCCCTTCTCTTCTCCCCCCCCCCCCCCCCCCCCACTCAGACAGAATGTTAGAGTTGCAACCTTCCAGTCATAGCTGTTTACAGCATGAGAAAAGGCCCTTCAGCCCAACTTATCCATGCTGCCTAGTTTTCACAATATAAAGTAGTTCCATTTGTCTGTGTGTGCATCCCTGTCCCACCCATGTACCTGTTGAAATGTTTCTGAAATGATGAAATAGCACTCACTCCCACCACTGCCTCTAGCAGCCCGTTCCAGGCACTGTCAACCCTCTGTGTGAAAAACATTTTCTCCTATGCGCTCTCGTTTTAAATTCCCTTACCATGGGGGAAAAGCTGTCTGCTCTCTACATTATCTGTGCCTTATATCTTTATAAGGTTACCCATCAGTCTCCTCCACTCCAGGGGAAAGAGTCCCAGCCTCTCCTTATAACTGAAACCTTCCAGAGCAGGTATCATCCCAGTAAATCTTTTCTGCACTCTTTCTGGTTCAGTAATATCCTTTCTGTGGCAGGGTGACCAGAACTTCACTCCAAATGTGGCCTCACCAATGTCTGGCAGCACAATGACCCAACTCCTCCAATCAGTGCTATGACCAATGAAAGCAAGCATGCCGAAAGCAGCCTTCACCATCCTGTTGACCTGTAACTCCATTTTCAAGGAGCTATGAACCTGTACTGTTAGCTCACTTTAACAGTCCCCAGGGCCCACCCTCCCATTGACTGTGTAAGTCTTATGCTGGTGTGCTTTACCACAATGCAACAGCGTGGATTTCTCTAAATTAGACTCCATCTGCCATTCCTCAGCCCGTTGGCGCAGTTGATCAAGATCTCACTGCATTTCCAGATAACCTCCTTCACTCTCCACGACACCACCAATCTTGGTATCATCCACAAACCTCTTAACCATACCTCCTAAATTCTCGTCCAAATCATTTTTGTGAGCGATGAATAATCGTGGACTCAGCAGTGATCCCTATGGCGCTGTGCTGGTCACAGGCCTCTCGTCAACAAACCACTGTCTACCACCTTCTGCCTTCTCCTATCAAACCAATTCTGGATCCAATTGGCTAGCTCTCCACGAGATTAAACCTACCATATGTTACCTTGTCAAACGCCTTGCTAAAGTCCATGGACAATGTCTACTGCACTGCCCTCATCTTGGTTCTTGGTCACCCCTTCAAAAGAAGCTCATGAAATTTATGAGACATGATTTCCCATGTACAAAGCCATGCCGACTGTGCCCAATGAGTCCTTGCCTCTCCAACTGCCTGTAAATCCTGTCTCTCAGAATCCCTCAAAACTGTTTGGATTCCATAGTCCAATACCTGGTTTAGAGGAGATCTGGTTTCATATCAGGTAATACAGCTTTGGTTCCCACAAAGGTCACCTTTCCCCTTCTCCTAATCCTATCCCTCCATACCAACGATATATTGGCACTGAGGATTAGGACTGGGTGTATGCTGTTCAGTCCCTTAAACCTGTTTTGTCATTCGAGACCATGGCTGATGTAACCTGAACCCCACTTTCCAGTGCTCTCCCCTCCCTTCCCAATCAAAACTCGGTCTACTCTTTCAGACTAAAAGTAAACTGAAAATAAAGCTCCCTTATCCTCTCTTTAATCTAAATGTGAAATTAGCTGTATGCTTTTAACCTGAAAGTAAAACTGCCTTTACTCTTTCAAACTGAGAGTAAAGTTCCCTTGACACTGTCCCCATCAGACACTCCCAGGAAAATCTCTGTCCAACTGAGCTTTGACCTGCCTGCCCCCCCCCCCGCCGACTTCCCTCCCTCCGTGCTTCAGATTCAGAATTCCAAGCACTCCCCACACCGTCTGAGAAGCAATTCCACCTCTTATCTGTCTTAAATGGGAGACCCTTTATTTTTAAACTGTGCCCGCTTGTTCTAAACCCCTCCTCATATTCACCTTGTCCATCCTTTCCTCAGAGTCCGTGACGTTTCAGTAAAGATTACTGTTTTCTTGTGATTCAGGATACCCGGAGCCTCAATCTCAGTGTTCTAACATCAAAGAACAGACCCTTCAGTCCCACCCAAGCTTGCACCAACATATGATGCCGATCTAAACTTTTAAAAATTCTACCTCTACATAACCTGTATCCCTCTATTCCCTGCCTATTCATGTCTCTGTCAAGATGCTTCTTAAACATTGCTGCTGTGTCTGTGTCTACCACCTCCCCTGGCACTGTATTTCAGGCACCTACCACCCTTTTGTAAAAAAACAACGAACCTGCTCCCCCCCCCCCCCCCGTTTCAATGTTTACCTTAAACCTGTTTCCTGGTAATTAACATTTCTACCTGCCTATCCATTCTGTCCCTCGTAAGCTTGTGAACTTCTTTCCGATAGGCCCCTCCGTTCTGCTTTCCAAGTCCATGTAGGTAATATGGTGCCTTTTATGTTCTCCCCGTCAATGTGGCGAACCTCAAATTTGGGGTGGCCTGCTCTCTGAGCCTTGCTGTTCTGAAGGGGCTTGCCCTGGTAGCTTCCCCCGTCCCCAATACACACGCGCTCACTCGGATGAAGGATGGGGAGTGTGAGTCACAGGACAAAGGCTTAACCATTTTGGATTGAGCGCAGGACAGACATCACTTGTGATTGTTTATCTTTGAAATTCTTCACCGCCAAAACAATCTGACATCTTTCGATGCTACAAACGTGAATATATTTCAGGTTCAGAAGGGCCTTGTGCCTCAGGGGTTGTGTCTCTACCTCTGGCAGAGCGTTCTGGGTTCAAGGCTAGCTGGATTAGCCTTTCTGAATTGCCCTGGCATGTCCCGATGTGCAGGCTAGGTAGATTCGCCGTGGGAAATACAGGGTTAAGGGGAATAGGGTCAGGGGCTAGCTCTGGGTGGAATGCTCATCAGAGGGTCAGTGCTGACTTGATGGGCCAAATGGCCTCTTTCCACACTGTAGGCATTCTGTGCTTCAGTTCTACTTGTGTCAGAGCATACTTGAATATGTTGATTTTAAAAAAGACATCAACAGCCTCTCCCAGAGGATCAAGGAATGATGAGCAGGTGGAAAAAGGGGTCATGTGACAACAAAAAAGATACAGATGAGTTAGTGAGTTTTGAGAAGATTTGTAGCTCAGGTTGAGGTTGTGGATGTAGGTTAGCTCACTGAGCTGGAAGGTTGGTTTTCAGACGTTTCGTCACCATGCTAAGTAACATCTTCAGTGAGCCTCTGAATGAAGCACCGGTGGCATGGCCTGCTTTGTGTGTGAGTGAATGGGTGCCATTTACTGCCCCCTTGAGAAAAAGAACAGGGAATGACCTAGGAAATGATGATGCCATTTCCTGCGGTGACACCAACCCAAGGAGACTCCAGCATGTATGTAAAAAGCAGGCTATACCAGCGGTGCTTCACCAGAGGCTCACTAATAATGTTACCCAGTATGGTGATGAAACGTCTGAAAACGAACCTTCCAGCTCAGCGAGCTAACCTACATCCAAAATATATATGAGTTAACTGAGTGGGCAAAGATGTGGCATTGGCCATTTTGGTACAAAGAATTACTCTTAAAAAGCACCTTATCTAAATGATGAGAGTTTGCAGAGCTTTGTGCTAGAAGGATTTGGGTATCTCAGTGCCAGAACCCCAAAGGGTTAATCTATGGTTACAACAAGTAATTAGACAAGGTAAGTATGTCCTCATTTATCCTGAGGCGAATTGGACACAAAAAATAGAGAGGTTGTACTTGAGTTACGTAGCGAACTGATGAGACCACCGTTTTGGTCACCTTTATTTCGAGAATGGTCCAGAGAGTTTGGAAGCAAGGTTTTAGAATAAGTTGACCCCCCTTGTGAAGATTATAGGCTTGTGTCTGCTGGAGTTCGGAAGAGGAAGAGGTGACTTCATTACAACATTGGAGGTCTGAACAGAGTCGGAGTGGACAGGAAGCTTCTTTTCATGGGAAAATCTAGAATAAGGGGTCACTGTTTCAAAATCAGCTCACCCCTTCAATCTGAGATCAGGCTTTGCAGCTAACTTAATGAAATCGGAGTCCTTGAGTGTTTACAAGGCAGAGGAGGGGATAGACTTATCGTCATGGCGGTCTCCAGCATGGAAACAAGCCCTTCGGCCCAACCTGGGCTTGCTGCCCAGTTTTCACAACACTATCTAGTCCCATTTACCTGTGTTCGGTCCATCTCCCTGCATCCCTGTCCCATCCAGGTACCTGTCCAGATGTTTCTTAAATGATGAAATAGTACTGACTTCCAGCACTACCTCTAGCAGACCGTCCCAAACACTCAGTGCCCTCTGTGTGGAAGAAATTGTCCCCCTCGACCCTTTGTATCCCTCCCCTCTCAAGTCAAGTTTTAGACTCCCCTACCATGTGTGCTATCTATCCTACCCATGCCTGTCATGATTCTATAGACCTCCAAAAGGTCACTCCTCAAGTCTCCTGCACCTCAGCCTACCCAACCACTCGTTATAACTCGAGCCTTCCAGTCGCGGTAGCAACCTAGTGAATCTTTTCTGCACTCTTTTTCCCCAGTTCAATAATGTCCTCTTTATAGTAGGATGACCAGACCTGTATGCAGTACTCCACATGTGGCCTCACCGATATCCTGTACAGCTGTACTGTGTACACTCAGTACTCTGACCATCACTAGCATGCTGAAAGCCATCTTCACCACCCTGTCTATCTGACTCCACTTGCAAGGAGCTATGAACCTGTATCGTTGGGCCTCTTTGTTCTATAGCACACCCCAGGGCCCTACCGTTGACAGTGTGAGTTTGCTTTATCAAAATGCAGCAGCTTGCATTTATCTCAATTAGACTCCATCTGCCATTCCTCAGCCCACAGGCGCTGTTGATCAAGGTCTCACTGCGTTTCCAGATAACCTCCTTTCTGTCCATACCCCCACCAATCTTAGAGGTGTCTGCACCACGATCAACTGTCCTTCCTTAATTCTCATGCAAATTGTTTATATAATGATAGAGCCGATCGCTGTGGTACACCGCAGGTCACAGGCTTCCAGTACAAAAACCCAACCCTCGACCCACCCAGCCTATCTCTCCCGCTGGCAAGGCAGCTTTGTATCCAGTTGGCGAGCTCACCCTGGATCCCGTGAGATTTAACCTTACTCAATGACCTGCCGTTCCTGATGAGCAAGGCTGGGGGGGTGGGGGGTGAAAGGTAGATGGGAAAGTGGGTTGGATCAGTCACCTTTCAGCTGGGCAGCAGAGCAGGCTCAGTGGGCTGAATAGCCATCCTCTGCTGCTCGTGCCCATATGATCGTGATCTCTCGCCCTCCAGGGGCTTCACTGATGGGATTGAAAGGCTAGTTAGTGATGTGCTGGGTTGTGGGATGATCAGATTGGTCCTGATCTTACTAACTAGCAGCAGGGGCCCGAGGGACTGACCAGCTCCTGACTCCTCCGAATTGATCGGCTCCTGTACAAACAAAGCGCCAAAGATGAGGCAGCGTCCTAGTGAGGACTGTGAACCACATCAGCTTTCTGAGACTAGGCCCCGGTGTGGTGGGAAATTTTGTAGAATACAAAGGAATGCCCCTTGGTCTTCTCGTGGTAAATGCAGAAATGGTATTCCCCCTGGCAGTACGTCAGAACCAGGTGACATTCCCTTGGCACTGACCCGGATTGGGAGGAAGCAGGGGGCGCTTCCTGGGTGCTGACCCCTGGTGTGACGGGCAGTGTGCGGCATTCCCTCGGCGCTGGGCCCCGGTGTGACGGGCAGTGTGCGGCGTTCCCTCGGCGCTGGACCCCGAGTGACGGGCAGTGTGCGGCGTTCCCTCAGCGCTGGGCCCCGGTGTGACGGGCAGTGTGCGGTGCTCCCTCGGTGCTGGGCCCCGGTGTGACGGGCAGTGTGCGGTGCTCCCTCGGCGCTGTGCCCAGAGTGACGGGCAGTGTGCGGTGCACCCTCGGCGCTGTGCCCAGAGTGACGGGCAGTGTGCGGTGTTCCCTCGGCGCTGGACCCCGAGTGACGGGCAGTGTGCGGCATTCCCTCGGCGCTGGGCCCCGGTGTGACAGGCAGTGTGCGGCATTCCCTCGGCGCTGGGCCCCGTGTGTGACGGACAGTGTGCGGTGTTCCCTCGGCGCTGGGCCCCATGTGTGACGGGCAGTGTGCGGCATTCCCTCGGCGCTGGGCCCCAGAGTGACGGACAGTGTGCGGTGTTCCCTCGGCGCTGGGCCCCAGAGTGACGGGCAGTGTGCGGCGTTCCCTCGGCGCTGGGCCCCGGTGTGACAGGCAGTGTGCGGCATTCCCTCGTGGCTGGGCCCCGTGTGTGACGGGCAGTGTGCGGCATTCCCTCGGCGCTGGGCCCCAGAGTGACGGGCAGTGTGCGGTGTTCCCTCGGCGCTGGGCCCCGTGTGTGACGGGCAGTGTGCGGTGTTCCCTTGGCGCTGGGCCCCAGAGTGACGGGCAGTGTGCGGCGTTCCCTCGGCGCTGGGCCCCGGTGTGACGGGCAGTGTGCGGCGTTCCCTAGGCGCTGGGCCCCGTGTGTGACGGGCAGTGTGCGGTGTTCCCTCGGCGCTGGGCCCCGGTGTGACGGGCAGTGTGCGGCGTTCCCTCGGCGCTGGGCCCCGGTGTGACGGGCAGTGTGCGGTGTTCCCTCGGCGCTGGGCCCCGGTGTGACGGGCAGTGTGCGGCATTCCCTCGGCGCTGGGCCCCAGAGTGACGGGCAGTGTGCGGTGTTCCCTCGGCGCTGGGCCCCGTGTGTGACGGGCAGTGTGCGGTGTTCCCTTGGTGCTGGGCCCCAGAGTGACGGGCAGTGTGCGGCGTTCCCTCGGCGCTGGGCCCCGGTGTGACGGGCAGTGTGCGGTGTTCCCTCGGCACTGGGCCCCGGTGTGACGGGCAGTGTGCGGTGTTCCCTCGGCGCTGGCCCCGAGTGACGGCCAGTGTGCGGTGCTCCCTCGGCGCTGGGCCCCGGTGTGACGGGCAGTGTGCGGTGTTCCCTCGGCGCTGGGCCCCGGTGTGACGGGCAGTGTGCGGTGTTCCCTCGGCGCTGGGCCCCGTGTGTGACGGGCAGTGTGCGGTGTTCCCTTGGTGCTGGGCCCCAGAGTGACGGGCAGTGTGCGGTGTTCCCTCGGCGCTGGGCCCCCCGAGTGACGGGCAGTGTGCGGTGTTCCCTCGGCGCTGGGCCCCGGTGTGACGGGCAGTGTGCAGTGTTCCCTCGGCGCTGGCCCCGAGTGACGGGCAGTGTGCGGTGCTCCCTCGGTGCTGGGCCCCGGTGTGACGGGCAGTGTGCGGTGTTCCCTCGGCGCTGGGCCCAGAGTGACGGGCAGTGTGCGGTGCTCCCTGGTTCTGGGCCCCAGAGTGACGGGCAATGTGCGGTGTTCTCTCGGGGCTGGGCCCCAGAGTGACGGACAGTGTGCGGCGTTCCCTCGTGGCTGGGCCCCGTGTGTGACGGGCAGTGTGCGGCATTCCCTCGGCGCTGGGCCCCAGAGTGACGGGCAGTGTGCGGTGTTCCCTTGGCGCTGGGCCCCAGAGTGACGGGCAGTGTGCGGCGTTCCCTCGGCGCTGGGCCCCGGTGTGACGGGCAGTGTGCGGCGTTCCCTAGGCGCTGGGCCCCGTGTGTGACGGGCAGTGTGCGGTGTTCCCTCGGCGCTGGGCCCCGGTGTGACGGGCAGTGTGCGGCGTTCCCTCGGCGCTGGGCCCCGGTGTGACGGGCAGTGTGCGGCGTTCCCTCGGCGCTGGGCCCCGGTGTGAGGGGCAGTGTGCGGCGTTCCCTCGGCGCTGGGCCCCGGTGTGAGGGGCAGTGTGCGGCGTTCCCTCGGCGCTGGGCCCCAGAGTGACGGGCAGTGTGCGGTGTTCCCTCGGCGCTGGGCCCCGTGTGTGACGGGCAGTGTGCGGTGTTCCCTTGGTGCTGGGCCCCAGAGTGACGGGCAGTGTGCGGCGTTCCCTCGGCGCTGGGCCCCGGTGTGACGGGCAGTGTGCGGTGTTCCCTCGGCACTGGGCCCCGGTGTGACGGGCAGTGTGCGGTGTTCCCTCGGCGCTGGCCCCGAGTGACGGCCAGTGTGCGGTGCTCCCTCGGCGCTGGGCCCCGGTGTGACGGGCAGTGTGCGGTGTTCCCTCGGCGCTGGGCCCCGGTGTGACGGGCAGTGTGCGGTGTTCCCTCGGCGCTGGGCCCCGTGTGTGACGGGCAGTGTGCGGTGTTCCCTTGGTGCTGGGCCCCAGAGTGACGGGCAGTGTGCGGTGTTCCCTCGGCGCTGGGCCCCCCGAGTGACGGGCAGTGTGCGGTGTTCCCTCGGCGCTGGGCCCCCCGAGTGACGGGCAGTGTGCAGTGTTCCCTCGGCGCTGGCCCCGAGTGACGGGCAGTGTGCGGTGCTCCCTCGGTGCTGGGCCCCGGTGTGACGGGCAGTGTGCGGCGTTCCCTCGGCGCTGGGCCCCGGTGTGACGGGCAGTGTGCGGCGTTCCCTCGGCGCTGGGCCCCGGTGTGACGGGCAGTGTGCGGCGTTCCCTCGGCGCTGGGCCCCGGTGTGAGGGGCAGTGTGCGGTGTTCCCTTGGTGCTGGGCCCCAGAGTGACGGGCAGTGTGCGGCGTTCCCTCGGCGCTGGGCCCCGGTGTGACGGGCAGTGTGCGGTGTTCCCTCGGCACTGGGCCCCGGTGTGACGGGCAGTGTGCGGTGTTCCCTCGGCGCTGGCCCCGAGTGACGGCCAGTGTGCGGTGCTCCCTCGGCGCTGGGCCCCGGTGTGACGGGCAGTGTGCGGTGTTCCCTCGGCGCTGGGCCCCGGTGTGACGGGCAGTGTGCGGTGTTCCCTCGGCGCTGGGCCCCGTGTGTGACGGGCAGTGTGCGGTGTTCCCTTGGTGCTGGGCCCCAGAGTGACGGGCAGTGTGCGGTGTTCCCTCGGCGCTGGGCCCCCCGAGTGACGGGCAGTGTGCGGTGTTCCCTCGGCGCTGGGCCCCCCGAGTGACGGGCAGTGTGCAGTGTTCCCTCGGCGCTGGCCCCGAGTGACGGGCAGTGTGCGGTGCTCCCTCGGTGCTGGGCCCCGGTGTGACGGGCAGTGTGCGGTGTTCCCTCGGCGCTGGGCCCAGAGTGACGTGCAGTGTGCGGTGCTCCCTGGTTCTGGGCCCCAGAGTGACGGGCAATGTGCGGTGTTCTCTCGGGGCTGGGCCCCGTGTGTGACGAGCAGTGTGCGGCTCTCCCTCGGCGTTGGGCCCCGAGTGACGGGCAGTGTGCGGTGTTCCCTCGGCGCTGGGCCCCGAGTGACGGGCAGTGTGCGGTGTTCCCTCGGCGCTGGGCCCCGAGTGACGGGCAGTGTGCGGTGCTCCCTCGGCGCTGGGCCCCGAGTGACGGGCAGTGTGCGGTGCTCCCTCGGCGCTGTGCCCAGAGTGACGGGCAGTGTGCGGCGTTCCCTCGGCGCTGGGCCCCGGTGTGACGGGCAGTGTGCGGTGTTCCCTCGGCACTGGGCCCCGGTGTGACGGGCAGTGTGCGGTGTTCCCTCGGCGCTGGGCCCAGAGTGACGGGCAGTGTGCGGTGTTCCCTCGGCGCTGGGCCCAGAGTGACGGGCAGTGTGCGGTGTTCCCTCGGCGCTGGGCCCAGAGTGACGGGCAGTGTGCGGTGTTTCCTCGGCGCTGGGTTCCGAGTGACGGGCTGTGTGCGGTGTTCCCTCGGTGCTGCGCCCAGAGTGACGGGCAGTGTGCGGTGTTCCCTGGTTCTGGGCCCCAGAGTGACGGGCAATGTGCGGTGTTGTCTCGGGGCTGGGCCCCGTGTGTGAAGGGCAGTGTGCGGCTCTCCCTCGGCGCTGGGCCCAGAGTGACGGGCAGTGTGCGGTGTTCCCTCGGCGCTGGGCCCAGAGTGACGGGCAGTGTGCGGTGCTCCCTCGGCGCTGGGCCCCGGTGTGACGGGCAGTGTGCGGTGTTCCCTCGGCGCTGGGCCCCGGTGTGACGGGCAGTGTGCGGTGTTCCCTCGGCGCTGGGCCCAGAGTGACGGGCAGTGTGCGGTGTTCCCTCGGCGCTGGGCCCAGAGTGACGGGCAGTGTGCGGTGCTCCCTCGGCACTGTGCCCAGAGTGACGGGCAGTGTGCGGTGTTCCCTCGGCACTGTGCCCAGAGTGACGGGCAGTGTGCGGTGTTCCCTCGGCGCTGGGCCCCGGTGTGACGGGCAGTGTGCGGTGTTCCCTCGGCGCTGGGCCCCGGTGTGACGGGCAGTGTGCGGTGTTCCCTCGGCGCTGGGCCCCGGTGTGACGGGCAGTGTGCGGTGTTCCCTCGGCGCTGGGCCCCGGTGTGACGGGCAGTGTGCGGAGTTCCCTCGGCGCTGGGCCCCGGTGTGACGGGCAGTGTGCGGTGTTCCCTCGGCGCTGGGCCCCGGTGTGACGGGCAGTGTGCGGTGTTCCCTCGGCGCTGGCCCCAGAGTGACGGGCAGTGTGCGGTGTTCCCTCGGCGCTGGCCCCAGAGTGACGGGCAGTGTGCGGTGTTCCCTCGGCGCTGGGCCCCAGAGTGACGGGCAGTGTGCGGTGTTCCCTCTGCGCTGGGCCCCAGAGTGACGGGCAGTGTGCGGTGTTCCCTCGGCGCTGGGCCCCGGTGTGACGGGCAGTGTGCGGTGTTCCCTCGGCGCTGGGCCCCAGAGTGACGGGCAGTGTGCGGTGTTCCCTCTGCGCTGGGCCCAGAGTGTGCTCCTCGCAGTGCACTGTGCTCCTCGTCACTGTCTCTGTGGTGATCTCCTTGGCTGTAACCATCCCTGACACCCCCTCGATCACCCACCCCACTGTTTGACCATCTGCCTGCCTGTGTGACTCCCTCCCTCCTTCCTGACTGTCCCTTGCTCTCTGCCTGTCTGTCTCCCTCCCTTTGCCCCACAGCGAGCCAGCTCCTGACTTCTGTCTCTCTCTCTCTCTTTCAGCGCGCTGTTACCAGGCGTCGCTATGAGGACGATGGCATATCTGACGATGAGATCGAGGGGAAGAGGACGTTTGACCTGGAGGAGAAACTGGAAAGCAGCATGTATAGTGCGAGTTTTGTTCGGTTTATGGAAGGGAAAGGTGAGCTGTTCCCAGCCTGCTGCCGGCTCTCTGCTCCGCCCTGTCACACGGGACCCCCTGACCCCTCACTGATTTACCCTCCCTCTTTGTTTCTGCTGTTGTCACTCCGTCCAGCACCAGCCCCTCCCCTTACACTCTGTCTCCCCAGCCCTGGATCCCACAGTACCCTCAGGCTTGCCCAGCGGAAGCAGAGTGCGGTTCTGTGGCAGGAAGCAGCTGGCACTGATCACGTCCAGGAAGCTGCTCACTTCCTGTCATGCCTGCCTGCCTCTCCCATCTGTCAGGCGATCATACAGAAGACTGTGTGCAGTCCCCAAGTATCGAGCCCACGCTGGCACTCAGTGGTAGCAGCAGTGTGTACCATCTCACCTGGTTATGAATGGATGGGGGCAGCTCCCACACCGTCCAGGCATAAAACAGCTTCTCCCCTCCACCACCCCCCCCCCCCCCACCCCCGATTGGGACCACCCCCACAAACATCCCCTCACTACCCCCCCACCGACGCTCAGTAACAGCAGTGTTGTACCTGCTACAAGATGCCCTGCAGGATCTCACCGAAGACCCTCAGGCAGCACCTTCCAAACCCACGGCCCCTTCCACCCAGAAGGACAAGGGGCAGCAGATACATGGGAACACCCCCATCCCCACCCCCCTGCAAGTTCCCCTCCGAGCCCCTCACTCGGAAATCTCTCTCCGTTCCTTCCTGGGTCAGAATCCTGGAATTCCCTCCCTCAGGGACGCTGTGGGTCTACCCTACAGCACGTGGTTCAGGAAGGTAGCTCACCCCCACACTCTCAAGGAGGGGAGGCAGCGACTGGGGACAGTGCAGTAAATATTGGGCCCAGCCAGGGCGACCCACATCAGATGGCTGAATTTAACAAAGGTGTACTATCATTTGGAAAGGCATGGTAACTCCGTGGTTAGCACTGCTGCCTCTCAGTACCAGGAACCCGGGTTCGATTCCAACCTCTGGAGTCTGTCTGTGTGGAGTTTGCACATTCTCCCCGTCTCTGTGTGGGTTTCCTCCGGGTGCTCCAGTGTCTTCCCACAATCTGAAGATGTGCAGGTCAGGGTGGATTGGCCATGATAAATTGCCCATCGCGTTAGGTGCATTTGTCAGGGGGAAATGTGTCTGGGTGGGTTACTCTTGGGAGGGTCAGTGGGGCCTTGGTGGGCCAAAGGGCCTGTTTCCACACTCTGGGGGAGTATGGTCTAGTCTAATTTGTCTGATTGCCATCGTCCAATCATTGAGGGAATTGCCAATGCTTCTGTGCCCTCAGGTTACCACCTGACCCTGCTGAGCGTCCTGTGTTAACCTTGTCCCCTTCTGCTACCCCCGTAGATTTCACTTTCCAGTATGTCCAACGGGATGGTCTGCGATGTCCGCTCATTTTCAAGAAGAAAGATGGCCTTGGAATCAAGTGAGTGTGTGGGGATTGGGCGGGGGGGGTGTTGGAGTGGCTGACGCCATTCACCCAATTGCCTGCCCCCACTCCCACCCAGCGCAACTATCTCACCTCCCCATTCCTCACCTTCAGGAAGTATCCCTTGGGAATGTGCGGAAGGTGTTTTCCCAGAAGGTTTCCAGGGATGAGGAACTTGCAGACTCTGGAAGGATCCTCCATTGAGCAGGGAAGGGGCGGGGGGAGATTGAATTGAGGCGTTCACTATCGTGAGGGGAATTTCCCTCGAGTTAATTCAGCAGGACCGAAGAACCCAGATTGAAGGGATTTGGGGAAAGGTCCAGAGTCGGTGGGGAGGGGTGGGATGGGGGGAATTGGGGACACAGTGCACTACTGTGACCTGGAAGGTGCTGCCTGAGAGGGAGATGCTTCAATAAGTATCCCCAGGAGGGGGCTTTACAGACAATCTCGCAGAGTGGGGGAAGGTTTACAGGGAGGGGAACAGAGGGTGGGACATCAGTGAGATTGGCCGGAGCTCATTCAGAGAGCTGGGCCAGACTCCATGTCTGGTTCAGAAACTGCCTGATTTAATTCTGTTTCCCTTGTGCAGAATGCCAGAGCCCGGGTTCAGTGTCAATGACGTGAAAATGTTTGTAGGTGAGTATGTTGTAACCACTGCAGTGAGTTCCTCTTTACGAGCTCACGGATTGGCATTGGGGATTCCTTTGTTCCATTATCAAGTTGTTTTCAAAGAATTGATGGCGATAGGGAGGGGGAGTAGGGGCCAGAGGGGGTTACAGAGATAGGGAGGGGGTGTAGGGGCTGGAGGGGGTTACAGAGATAGGGAGGGGCCAGAGGGGGTTACAGAGATAGGGAGGGGCTGGAGGGGGTTACAGAGATAGGGAGGAGGTGTAGGGGCTGGAGGGGGTTACAGAGATAGGGAGGGAGTGGAGGGGCCGGAGGGGGTTACAGAGATAGGGAGGGGGGTGTAGGGGCTGGAGGGGGTTACAGAGATAGGGAGGGGGTGTAGGGGCCGGAGGGGGTTACAGAGATAGGGAGGGGGTGTCAGGGCTGGAGGGGGTTACAGAGATAGGGAGGGGGTTGTAGGGGCCGGAGGGGGTTACAGAGATAGGGAGGGGGTGTCAGGGCTGGAGGGGGTTACAGAGATAGGGAGGGGGTGTAGGGGCTGGAGAGGGTTACAGAGATAGGGAAGGGGTGGAGGGGGTTACAGAGATAGGGAGGGGGTGGAGGGGCTGGAGGGGGTTACAGAGATAGGGAGGAGGTGTAGGGGCCGGAGGGGGTTACAGAGATAGGGAGGGGGGTGTAGGGGCCGGAGGGGGTTACAGAGATAGGGAGGGAGTGGAGGGGCCGGAGGGGGTTACAGAGATAGGGAGGGGGGTGTAGGGGCCGGAGGGGGTTACAGAGATAGGGAGGGAGTGGAGGGGCCGGAGGGGGTTACAGAGATAGGGAGGGGGTGTAGGGGCCGGAGGGGGTTACAGAGATAGGGAGGGGGGTGTAGGGGCTGGAGGGGGTTACAGAGATAGGGAGGGGGGTGTAGGGGCTGGAGGGGGTTACAGAGATAGGGAGGGGGGTGTAGGGGCTGGAGGGGGTTACAGAGATAGGGAGGGGGTGTAGGGGCTGGAGGGGGTTACAGAGATAGGGAGGGGGTGTAGGGGCTGGAGGGGGTTACAGAGATAGGGAGGGGGTGTAGGGGCTGGAGGGGGTTACAGAGATAGGGAGGGGGTGTAGGGGTGAGGGGGGTTACAGAGATAGGGAGGGGGTGACAGGGATAGGGAGGGGGTGGAGGGGCCGGAGGGGGTGACGGGGATAGGGAGGGGGTGGAGGGGCTGGAGGGGATTACAGAGATAGGGAGGGGGTGTAGGGGTGAGGGGGGTTACAGAGATAGGGAGGGGGTGACAGGGATAGGGAGGGGGTGACAGGGATAGGGAGGGGGTGACGGGGCCGGAGGGGGTGACGGGGATAGGGAGGGGGTGGAGGGGCCGGAGGGGGTGACAGGGATAGGGAGGGGGTGGAGGGGCCGGAGGGGGTGTCGGGGTTGAGAGGGGGTTACAATGTTACTCGCTGTCTCCGTGAGTCCTTGCCCCATCCCCTGCCACCCAGCCCCTGTCTGCCATCTCCAGTCGGTGTTTGGGTAACCTGTCAGTGAAGGGGGATCAGGGGTGATGTCGCTCTGCTTCTTGTGTGGGTGGTCTGCCTGCCATTCTCTATCCCCACAGTCGTTGTGTCACCTCCAGAGTGATCTCCTCCTGTTTGATATTGTTGCAGGGAGTCGCAGGATGGTGGATGTGATGGATGTTAATACCCAGAAAGGCATAGAGATGACGATGGCGCAGTGGGTGAAGTACTATGAGACACCAGCTGCTGAGAGGGAGAAGCTCTACAATGTCATCAGCCTGGAGTTCAGCCACACCAAGCTCGAGAATATTGTCCAGCGTCCTGCAACGGTACCTGACTGACTGAGTATGCTGGCACTGGTCAGCACGGGGCCCAGGGAGCAAGGCCTGTCCACAGGGTGACCCTCCCTATGGTCAGCACGGGGCCCAGGGAGCAAGGCCTCCTCACGGAGTGACCCTCCCTATGGTCAGCACGGGGCCCAGGGAACAAGGCCCCCTCACGGAGTGACCCTCCCTATGGTCAGCACGGGGCCCAGGGATCAAGGCCGCCACACAGGGTGACCCTCCCTATGGTCAGCACGGGGCCCAGGGAACAAGGCCTCCTCATGGAGTGACCCTCCCTATGGTCAGCACGGGGCCCAGGGAACAAGGCCTCCTCACGGAGTGACCCTCCCTATGGTCAGCACGGGGCCCAGGGAACAAGGCCCCCTCACGGAGTGACCCTCCCTATGGTCAGCACAGGGCCCAGGGAACAAGGCCTCCTCACAGGGTGACCCTCCCTATGGGTCAGCACAGGGCCCAGGGAACAAGGCCCCCTCACGGAGTGACCCTCCCTATGGTCAGCACGGGGCCCAGGGAACAAGGCCTCCTCACAGGGTAACCCTCCCTATGGTCAGCATGGGGCCCAGGGAGCAAGGCCCCCTCACGGAGTGACCCTCCCTATGGTCAGCACAGGGCCCAGGGAACAAGGTCTCCTCACGGAGTGACCCTCCCTATGGTCAGCACGGGGCCCAGGGAACAAGGCCTCCTCACGGAGTGACCCTCCCTATGGTCAGCACGGTGCCCAGGGAACAAGGCCTCCTCACGGAGTGACCCTCCCTATGGTCAGCACGGGGCCCAGGGAACAGGGCCCCCCTCACGGAGTGACCCTCCCTATGGTCAGCACGGGGCCCAGGGAGCAAGGCCCCCTCACAGGGTGACCCTCCCTATGGTCAGCACGGGGCCCAGGGAACAAGGCCCCCTCACGGAGTGACCCTCCCTATGGTCAGCACGGGGCCCAGGGAACAAGGCCTCCTCACGGAGTGACCCTCCCTATGGTCAGCACGGGGCCCAGGGAACAAGGCCCCCTCACGGAGTGACCCTCCCTATGGTCAGCACGGGGCCCAGGGAGCAAGGCCCCCTCACAGGGTGACCCTCCCTATGGTCAGCACGGGGCCTAGGGAACAAGGCCCCCTCACGGGGTGACCCTCCCTATGGTCAGCACGGGGCCCAGGGAACAAGGCCCCCTCACGGAGTGACGCTCCCTATGGTCAGCACGGGGCCCAGGGAACAAGGCCCCCTCACGGAGTGACCCTCCCTATGGTCAGCACGGAGCCCAGGGAACAAGGCCCCCTCACGGAGTGACCCTCCCTATGGTCAGCACGGGGCCCAGGGAACAAGGCCCCCTCACAGGGTGACCCTCCCTATGGTCAGCACGGGGCCCAGGGAACAAGGCCTGTCCACAGGGTGACCCTCCCTATGGTCAGCACAGGGCCCAGGGAGCAAGGCCCCCTCACAGGGTGACCCTCCCTATGGTCAGCACGGGGCCCAGGGAGCAAGGCCCCCTCACAGGGTGACCCTCCCTATGGTCAGCACGGGGCCCAGGGAGCAAGGCCCCCTCACGGAGTGACCCTCCCTATGGTCAGCACAGGGCCCAGGGAACAAGGCCTCCTCACGGAGTGACCCTCCCTATGGTCAGCACGGGGCCCAGGGAGCAAGGCCCCCTCACAGGGTGACCCTCCCTTTGGTCAGCATGGGGCCCAGGGAACAAGGCCTCCTCACGGAGTGACCCTCCCTGTGGTCAGCACGGTGCCCAGGGAACAAGGCCCCCTCACGGAGTGACCCTCCCTATGGTCAGCACGGGGCCCAGGGAACAAGGCCCCCTCACGGAGTGACCCTCCCTATGGTCAGCACGGGGCCCAGGGAACAAGGCCTCCTCACGGAGTGACCCTCCCTATGGTCAGCACGGGGCCCAGGGAGCAAGGCCTGTCCACAGGGTGACCCTCCCTATGGTCAGCACGGGGCCCAGGGAGCAAGGCCCCCTCACGGAGTGACCCTCCATATGGTCAGCACGGGGCCCAGGGAGCAAGGCCCCCTCACAGGGTGACCCTCCCTATGGTCAGCACGGGGCCTAGGGAACAAGGCCCCCTCACGGGGTGACCCTCCCTATGGTCAGCACGGGGCCCAGGGAACAAGGCCTCCTCACGGAGTGACCCTCCCTATGGTCAGCACGGAGCCCAGGGAACAAGGCCCCCTCACGGAGTGACCCTCCCTATGGTCAGCACGGGGCCCAGGGAACAAGGCCCCCTCACAGGGTGACCCTCCCTATGGTCAGCACGGGGCCCAGGGAACAAGGCCTGTCCACAGGGTGACCCTCCCTATGGTCAGCACGGGGCCCAGGGAGCAAGGCTCCCTCACAGGGTGACCCTCCCTATGGTCAGCACGGGGCCCAGGGAACAAGGCCCCCTCACGGAGTGACCCTCCCTATGGTCAGCACGGGGCCCAGGGAACAAGGCCCCCTCACGGAGTGACCCTCCCTATGGTCAGCACGGGGCCCAGGGAACAAGGCCCCCTCACGGAGTGACCCTCCCTATGGTCAGCACGGGGCCCAGGGAGCAAGGCCTGTCCACAGGGTGACCCTCCCTATGGTCAGCACGGGGCCCAGGGAGCAAGGCCTCCTCACGGAGTGACCCTCCCTATGGTCAGCACGGGGCCCAGGGAACAAGGCCCCCTCACGGAGTGACCCTCCCTATGGTCAGCACGGGGCCCAGGGATCAAGGCCGCCACACAGGGTGACCCTCCCTATGGTCAGCACGGGGCCCAGGGAACAAGGCCTCCTCACGGAGTGACCCTCCCTGTGGTCAGCACGGTGCCCAGGGAACAAGGCCCCCTCACGGAGTGACCCTCCCTATGGTCAGCACGGGGTCCAGGGAACAAGGCCCCCTCACGGGGTGACCCTCCCTATGGTCAGCACGGGGCCCAGGGAACAAGGCCTCCTCACAGGTGACCCTCCCTATGGGTCAGCACAGGGCCCAGGGAACAAGGCCCCCTCACGGAGTGACCCTCCATATGGTCAGCACGGGGCCCAGGGAACAAGGCCTCCTCACAGGGTAACCCTCCCTATGGTCAGCACGGGGCCCAGGGAGCAAGGCCCCCTCACAGGGTGACCCTCCCTATGGTCAGCACAGGGCCCAGGGAACAAGGCCTCCTCACGGAGTGACCCTCCCTATGGTCAGCACGGGGCCCAGGGAACGAGGCCTCCTCACGGAGTGACCCTCCCCTATGGTCAGCACGGTGCCCAGGGAACAAGGCCCCCTCACGGAGTGACCCTCCCTATGGTCAGCACGGGGCCCAGGGATCAAGGCCCCCTCACGGAGTGACCCTCCCTATGGTCAGCACGGGGCCCAGGGAGCAAGGCCCCCCTCACAGGGTGACCCTCCCCTATGGTCAGCACGGGGCCCAGGGAACAAGGCCCCCTCACGGAGTGACCCTCCCTATGGTCAGCACGGGGCCCAGGGAGCAAGGCCCCCTCACAGGGTGACCCTCCCTATGGTCAGCACGGGGCCCAGGGAACAAGGCCCCCTCACAGGGTGACCCTCCCTACGGTCAGCACGGGGCCCAGGGAACAAGGCCTCCTCACGGAGTGACCCTCCCTATGGGTCAGCACAGGGCCCAGGGAACAAGGCCCCCTCACGGAGTGACCCTCCCTATGGTCAGCACGGGGCCCAGGGAACAAGGCCTCCTCACAGGGTGACCCTCCCTATGGGTCAGCACAGGGCCCAGGGAACAAGGCCCCCTCACGGAGTGACCCTCCATATGGTCAGCACGGGGCCCAGGGAACAAGGCCTCCTCACAGGGTAACCCTCCCTATGGTCAGCACGGGGCCCAGGGAGCAAAGCCCCCTCACAGGGTGACCCTCCCTATGGTCAGCACAGGGCCCAGGGAACAAGGCCCCCTCACGGGGTGACCCTCCCTATGGTCAGCACGGGGCCCAGGGAACAAGGCCCCCTCACGGAGTGACCCTCCCTATGGTCAGCACGGGGCCCAGGGAACAAGGCCCCCTCACAGGGTGACCCTCCCTATGGTCAGCACGGGGCCCAGGGAACAAGGCCCCCTCACGGGGTGACCCTCCCTTTGGTCAGCACGGGGCCCAGGGAACAAGGCCTCCTCACGGAGTGACCCTCCCTATGGTCAGCACGGGGCCCAGGGAACAAGGCCTCCTCACGGAGTGACCCTCCCTGTGGTCAGCACGGTGCCCAGGGAACAAGGCCCCCTCACGGAGTGACCCTCCCTATGGTCAGCACGGGGCCCAGGGAACAAGGCCCCCTCACGGAGTGACCCTCCCTATGGTCAGCACGGGGCCCAGGGAGCAAGGCCCCCTCACAGGGTGACCCTCCCTATGGTCAGCACGGGGCCCAGGGAACAAGGCCTCCTCACGGAGTGACCCTCCCTATGGTCAGCACGGGGCCCAGGGAACAAGGCCCCCTCACAGGGTGACCCTCCCTATGGTCAGCACGGGGCCCAGGGAACAAGGCCCC